>NW_015388340.1:18119-20804 GCF_001527695.2 Protobothrops mucrosquamatus | reverse complement strand
AAAAAAAAAAAAAAAAGTCTCGGTATTGATATGACATGTTACGTGCCAAGTCCTGTTTGTGATGTTATAATTGTGGATGTGTCAGCAGTACAGAGCAGCGAAGGTTCGGCACGCCAAGCTCTGTTGATCGTAATGAAGGAAGAAAAAAAATGATAATAAAGCATTTGTTCCTCCAATTGTTCGTCGTAACTGTTCCACTTTATTTCCAAACAAAACTTGCTGGCTGGGGAATTCTGGGAGTTGAAGTCTGCAGGTCCTCAAGTGGTCAAGGTTGAGAAACTGATTTTAAATGCAACTTGATCTCCTGGTTAATTGTTCTAAATGTCAGGAAGTTTCTCCTTAGTTCTAGGTTGCTTCTCTCTTTGGTTAGTTTCCATCTGTTGCTTCTTGTCCTGCCTTCAGGCGCTTTGGAGAATAGCTTGACTCCTTCTTTGGGGCAGTCCCTGAGATACTGGAACACTGCTATCATGTCTTCCCTCGTCCTTCTCTTTGTTAAACTAGACATACCCAATTCCAGCAACCGTTCCTTATATGTTTTAGCCTCTTTTCTTCTTTAAGTTTATAAGAAACCAAAAGTGACCTGACGTTAAAGAATCACTGTAGAACACAAAAGGATTAAAATCCAAATAAAAACAGGCATTTCACAGCCCGCTTGAATAAAAGTGCCACTTGGCATTCTGCAATTCTCCGTAAGGATTATATAAAAGATTTAGAAAGAGTTCTTAGCCCTGGGGCAGACTGATGTACTGATAGTCCTCGACTATCACAATTGAGCCGAAAATTTATGTTTATTTAGGCAGCACATTAGAAGCTCTGGCATTGTTGAAGGCCTTGATGAACCAGGTAAGAAAATGTTTCTAAAACTTACCCATGGATGTCAAGTCTTATGCAGATTTGTTCTGTAGTTAGGTGGGCAGGCTTGGGTGGGGTGTTAAGATTTTTTTAAAATCCCACCTTTATTATTTTTATAAATAACTCAAGGCAGCGAACGTATCTAATACCCCTTCTGCCTTCCATTTTCCCTACCACAACAATCCTGTGGGGCGGGGCAGAATGACAGAGAACGACTGTCCCAAAGTCACCCCAGCCAGCTTTCATGACTATGGCAGGACTAGAACTCACAGCCTCCTGATGTTTGGCCCAAAGTCACCTGATTGGCTTTCATGCCTAAGGTGGGACTTGAACTCACCGTCTCCTTGTTTCTAGCCCAATGCCTTCAACTCTAGACTCAATATAGCCATCATGTGAGAGTGCCTACCACAGTGGTGGCGAACCTATGGCACGGGTGCCAGAGGCGGCACTCAGAGCCCTCTCTGTGGACACGCGCACTATTGCCCCAGTCCTAGGACTTCAGCTGGGTTTTATAAAACCTGTTCGCTTTAGGCCTCCGCCGCAGTGTGCAAAAAAAAAAAAAGTTCCATCAGTCAATTTCAACCTCGTGGGGAAAAAAAATGATCTTGCAAAGTTGGAATTGATTGAACTTTTTAGTCCCACCCTGTCTGCCATTACCACCGCAGCCACGCCCACCCAATGGGCCATGCCCACCCAATGGGCCACACCCAGCCAATGGGCCATACCCACCCGGCACCCGATGATGCATAAGTGGGTTTTGGGTTGAGGTTTGGGCACTCGGTCTCTAAAAGGTTCGCCATCACTGGCCTACCACATGCAGCCAAAATGTCGAATACCCCAACATTTTCCATACCTTAGCGGACAAGGAAAAAAGATTTCTCAATACGTATTACAAGGGAAAGGACGAATCATGCTGCGTTGCTGAATTTTTAAGAAAATTTGTGAGTTATTAAAAATGAAGGTTTTAGTGCAGTAAATGTCTTATGTTTTATTATTCATTACACCTGGCAGTTTTCAAGAGTGAGGGGAATTGTACATAAAAACAGCTGAGTAGGGAATGTTGAAGAAGCAGACATGCTCTTAAATGTTTTATTGCAATCAAAACCCAGAAAATCTCCATGAAACAGATGATTAACTGTTTCAGTTAAAACAAAGCCAGCCATTTCTGCAATCCATTAAAATCAGGTTTGGCAACAGGTTAAGCAAACAATCATTCTGGACAGGCTGAAATTAATTCAAGGGACAAGGCAAAAATGAGCATAGTTAAATGTACATAAATAACACTGGCACAAAGTTGAATATGAAAGTAGGTGAGCCATTGTTTCAAGAGCTATAGGAATTGATGAACAGGATTGTGGGCTGTGAGTTTCAGGTATTTATGATGTTTTTAATATGCTTTTATATATATTTTTGTTTTTAAATTGCTATATTTTTCCTTTTTTGTAGTTTTTGTACTATACTGTGGTTTAATTGTTGATAAGCTGCCCAGAGTCATACTGTATACAGGTAGTCTAAGGAAAAACTTCCTGACAGTGAGAACAATTAACCAGTGGAACAACCTGCCTCCAGAAGCTGTGAATGCTTCAACACTGGAAGTTTTTAAGACGAGACTGGACAGCCATTTGTCTGAAATAATGATGATGATGATGATGATGATGATGATGATGATGATGATGATGTTGGAAGGGACCTTGGAGGTCATCTAGTCCAACATCAGGCAGGAAACCCCTACACCATTTTGAACAAATGGCTGTCCAGTCTCTTCTTAAAAACTTCCAGTGTTGGAGCATTCACCGCTTCTGGAGGCAGGTTGTTCCATTGGTTAATTGTTCT
>NW_015388340.1:11638-16212 GCF_001527695.2 Protobothrops mucrosquamatus | reverse complement strand
CATGTTGGCTTTTAGTAATGACTTTGTTTGCCTCTAGGTGTTCGCTGATTCGTTGTTTTATTATCTTTTCCAGAATCTTCCCAGGTATTGAGGTCAGGCTGATAGGTCTGTAATTTCCTGGGTCCATTTTTTTTCCTTTTTTGAATATGGGAACTACATCAGCTCTTTTCCAGTCCTCTGGTAGTTCCCCAGTGCTCCAGGATCTTTGAAAAATACAGTTCAGTGGTTCAGAGATCACATCTGCCAGTTCCTTGAGAACCTTGGGGTGTAATCCATCTGGTCCTGGTGATTTGAACTCGTCTAGGCTGGACAGGTGCTCACTTATCATTTTCTTGCCTATCTTAACTTGTGTTTCTATACTGTTTTTTATGGCACTATTTTTGATAGGTTGGTCATCATCATCATCATCGTCGTCATCATCATCATCATCATCATCATCATCATCATCATCATCATTATTATTATCCTCAACTTATGACAAAAATTGAGCTGAAAATTTGGATTGCTAAGCAAGATGGTTTTGTGAAGTGAGTTTTACCCCATTTTATGACCTTGTGCCACAATTGTTAAGTGGATCACTGTTGCTAAGTTTGTAACACAGTTGTTAAATGAATCTGGCTTCCCCAGTGACTTTGCTTGTCAGATTGCAAGGATACTGGAACCATCACAAATACATACCAGTTGCTAAGCTCTGGAATTTTGATCACATGACATAGGGATGCTGCAACGGTCGTGTGAAAAATGGCGCTAAATCACTTTTTTTCAGTGCTGTTGTAACTTCAAGCTGATTGTAAATGATTGTAAATCAACCTGCATGAGATAGACAGTTATATAAATTTGATAAATACATAAACAGCCTCTGTACATGGATACAGCTGGGGTTGTGTCCTGAATTTGCCCTGCAGTGGAAGATGTGAGAAAGACCTCATTTTAATCAAGAAATGGCGGTCTTTGTGTATAACTAAAACTTTTCAATATTGCCATTCCTTCCACTGCTGCTCCAGCTTTTTTGGAGCACAGATTTTATTCAGAGAAATGTTCAGCGGCTTTTTCCCTTTAGGATTTCAGCACAAAGGCAGGCAACCCAATTTAGTTCAGACAATCCAGGTGGTGAAACTGGCATAATTGTGCAAAAATGGGTTATTGTGGTAACTGCAAAATCTCTTAGTCCTTGACTTACAACTTTCAAACAGTTTGAAGTTTCGTTGGGCCTACCTGGGGAGGCTTATGACTTGGATTTGACATTCCAAAGGCCAGGCCTCCCACCTCACCAGCGATCACATGACTGAAATTTGGGTGCTTAGTAAGTAGGCTGCATTTATGGCTGTATATAGTATCCCAGTCACGCCTAGTACCGTGGTTTTGCAATCCCTGGCATTTTTTTCCAGTTTGGCAAAACTGTGCCCAGAGCAAACCATTGGTTCCCTTAGTGACCATAGCATTTGCTTAATGACCGCAACGGTTTATGACAATGCTATTTGCTTAAGGACTGCTACACAGTGGGTTGTAAAATCAGGTCATTCACAAGACGCTTTTAAGACCCATCAGAAGTTACAACTATGATGGGCAGGTTCCAATATGGTCGTAACTTGAGATTGCCTATGCTCTGAAACATGATTGTGAAGACGACTAAACCTAACCCTTAACCAAGAGATTAATAATATAGATCACATTGTGGCACATTTCCTACCAGACCAGACATTTTGACCTTGGTGGGATAAAGTTGCCTGAAAATCTGTAAAGCGTCTTTGGTTGCAGCTGGAGAATTAAGTCTGCTATTTTTTCCTCACAGTTTTTATTTCTTTATTGCATTTATATGCCACCCTTCTCACAAAGCATGATTCTGCAATGTGTACAATGAAAATACAAAATAACAGAGTTGGAAGGGAGCTTGGAGGTCTTCTAGTCCAACCCCCTGCTCAAGCAGGAGACCCTATGCCAGGGGTAGGCAACTTTGGCTCTTTTATAACTCGTGGCTGGCTCAGGAATTCTGGGAGTTGGTCCACGAGTCATAAAAGAGCCAAGATTGCCTACCCCTGCCCTATACCATTTCAAATGGCTGTCCAATCTCTTCTTAAAAGCCTCCAGTGATGGAGCACCCACAATTTCTAAAGGCAAGTTATTCCACATCACCAAAACATAAAGTAAACAATAAAATTCTACAATTAGAAACATTATGGTTCATCGTGCAGTCAGCCGGATGTTTAAAGTGGATTTGGCATTTTTATCTATTTTTACCTATTTTATCTTGAATGCTTCCCAAGGACTTGGGATAGGCAGATGTTGTTCTTTGATGGTGTTAAAAGTTATGGTTGCAGGATAGAAGGTGTTCCAAGCAATGCTGTCTTTTGCAATCGACTAGCGGTGATTTTGTCAATGCCAATGGTGTTCAAGTGATGCTCCAGTTTTGGGATCACATCCAAAGTGCCTGTGATTATTGGGGCTACCTTTGCTTTCTTTTGCCAGTCATTCTATCTGCAGGTCTTTGTATTTTGTTATCTCCTCCACTTTTCCTCTTCTATTCTGTTGTTGTTGTTGTGCCTGTGATTAGTGGGACTACCTTTGCTTTCTTTTCCCACAGTCGTTCTATTTCTATCTGCAGGTCTTTGTATTTTGTTATCTCCTCCTCCTCCTCCTCCTCCTCCTCATCATCATCATCATCATCATCATCAGACCAAAGGGCTTGTTGAGAGCATTAGGACAGCCACCTTCTTAAGCCACCATTTCCCAGTTGGAAAGGGAACCCCTTCCCCTACAGATAATAATAATAATAATGATGATGATGATGATGATGATGATGATGATGATGATGATGATAAAGTCGGAAGGGACCTTGGAGGTCATCTAGTCCAACCCCCTGCTCAGGCAGGAAACCCTATACCATTTTGGACAAATGGCTGTCCAGTTTCTTCTTAAAAACTTCCAGTGTTGGAGCATTCACCGCTTCTGGAGGCAGGTTGTTCCACTGGTTAATTGTCCTCACTGTCAGGAAGTTTCTCCTTAGTTCTAGGTTGCTTCTCTCTTTGGTTAGTTTCCACCCATTGCTTCTTGTCCTGCCTTCAGGCGCTTTGGAGAATAGCTTGACTCCCTCTTCTTTGGGGCAGCCCCTGAGATATTGGAACACTGCTATCCTGTCACCCCTCATCCGTCTCTTCATTAAACTAGACATATCCAATTCCAGCAGCCATTCCTTATATGTTTTAGCCTCCAGTCCCCTAATCATCTTTGTTGCTCTTCTCTGCACTCTTTCTAGAGTCTCAGCATCTTTTTTGCATCGTGGTGACCAAAACTGGATGCAGTATTCCAAGTGTGGCCTTACCAAGGCCTTGTAAAGTGGTATTAACACTTCACGTGATCTTGATTCTATTCCTCTGTTAATGCAGCCTAGCACTATGTTGGCTTTTTTACACAATTAAAATTAATATTATTTCTGAGTTCATGCATTGCCCCACCCCCGGGCCAGATTTCCACCATTTGCCCCTGGAATGAATAACAATAACAGCAACGATCATAAAAACACCCAGGCATTTTTAATGGTGGGAGAAGAAACCCCCCCCCCCACAGTCTGCCATCGCGTCCTCCACTCAGCAACCGTTACTTCCGCTCTGACGTCATCCCGTGAGTGAGCGCCCCTCTCTCTCTTTTTCTCTCTCTCTGTGTCTCTGCTTCTTTCTTTCTGACTGCAGGCCGCGCCCGCCTGCAACCCCCCCCTCTCCCCAACGTCCCTTTCCCGGCCAATCGGGTGCGCGGGTGCGCTCGCGCTCCCTCCTGCCCCGTCGCGATTGGTAACGGCGGCGGTCGGAGTGGGCGGGGCGCCGCGTGGTGTCGAGTCTCCTCGGGCTGCAGGCTCAGAAGGGCCGGGAGAGGCGCGCCGGTCGGTCGCACGGTGGGGGTCGCTCTCGCTCTCGGATGACGGCGCGGCCATGTCGACCGTTTTCTACCTCCTCTCCACGCTGGGCGGCTATCTCCTCACCTCGGCTCTGCTGCTGAAATTCCCCGGCTTGCTCCACCGGCGCAAGCGCCACCGGTTCCGGTGCCGGCACATCTCCCACCGCGGAGGTGAGAGCAACGCCTGCGCGAAGCGTCCTTTTCGGGGTCAAAGAGGGTCCTTTTTGGGGGGCCGACCATCCTTTCCCCCCTCCCCATCCTCCCCTTCTCTGCATAGAATTGGGGCATCTTGAATTCCGCCCCATTTGACAAGCTCGGATTTTTTTTTTAAAAAAAAAAATCTGATTTGATGATTTAGCCGCCTGGAGTCACTTGCAAGCGAGTGGGCGGCTATATCAATTCTCTAAATAAAATAAAATAAAATGTTATTGTTGTGGTTCATCGCACAGCGAGCCAGATCTTTTAGACTGGATTTGGCTATTTTTATTTTTTTATTTTTTAAATCCACCCAGAGTCACTTGAACGTGAGTGGGCGGCCGTATCAATTCTCTAAATAAATAAATAAATAAATAGTAAATAAATAATAAAATAAAATTTCATTATTGTGGACCCCGTCGCACAGCCAGCCAGATCTTTAGACTGGATTTGGCTTTTTTTCTTTTTTTTTTTTTAAATCCACCCAGAGT
>NW_015388340.1:7802-11378 GCF_001527695.2 Protobothrops mucrosquamatus | reverse complement strand
TTTTTTATTTTTTAAATCCACCCAGAGTCACTTGAACGTGAGTGGGCGGCCGTATCAATTCTCTAAATAAATAAATAAATAAATAGTAAATAAATAATAAAATAAAATTTCATTATTGTGGACCCCGTCGCACAGCCAGCCAGATCTTTAGACTGGATTTGGCTTTTTTTCTTTTTTTTTTTTTAAATCCACCCAGAGTCGCTTGAACGTGAGTGGGCGGCCCTATCAATTCTCTAAATAAAATAAATAGTAAATAAATAATAAAATAAAATTTTGTTGTTGTGGATAAATAATACAATAAAATGTTATTGTTGTGCATCGTCACACAGCCAGCCAGATCTTTGTGGCTTTTTTTTTTTTAATTCACCCAGAATCACTTGAGCGTGACTGGGCGGCCGTATCAATTATCTAAATAAAATAAATAATAAGTAGTAAATAAATAATAAAATATTTTTATTATTATTATTGTGGATCATCGCACAGCCAGCCAGATCTTTAGACTGGATTTGGCATTTTTTTTTTTATCCACCTATGGACTCCTCTGCCTGTTATGATTATTAAACGCTAGGCTATTTTTTTTTCTTAATTCTTGGTGCATTAAAGAAATAAATATTTTAGAGCGTATTTTATCTAGTTATTCATTACATTTGGATCGTTTTTAACTAGTGGTCGGATAGGATTTGGATCGTTTTTTAAATCGCAGAGGATCTAGATAGTTTGCCAATAGTGGTTTGATAGGATTTGGATCATTTTTAAATGGCAGAACTCGGGTAGTTTCCCAACAGTGGCAGGATGCATGCTGCTATAAAACAGATAATAAATCAGCTTTTTTGGGGGGGGAGCATGAGATTTCATAGTGTTTACCATTTTCTCTATAGACCCCACCACCACCACCAGATAGAAATAAAACGATCTCTTCCGGGGACAGTGAGAGGGGCAGCCTATAAATTTGATAAATAAATAGCGGATCATTTTTAAATAGCATTTGGATGGGATTTTTGTTTTTAAAAGGTTGGCTGTGGCAGACCACAATAATTCGATATTGATTGCCGGATGGGGGGAGGCGTGAGTCAAGAGGGCAAGCTGTGAGATTTTCAGCCAGTGAAAAGACAGTGGAGCTAGGAGAATATAAATGGGGGGGGGGGCTTTATGTATATTTTGCAGGGATGGTCATTAAGAGAGACACTGTTGGGGCCAAAAAAAATAAGTCAGAAGATCTGTATTCTGGGGAATAATCTTGTGTTTATTTATCAAATTTATATGCCGCCCGTCTCGTCCCCAGTCCCTCATTGACTCTCAGCAGCTTGTATATTTTTTGAGTAAGATTAGAATGTGGACAAGACGAGATAAATTTCTATCTGATGGGGTATCTGTAGATAATATGATAAATGCTATGGGATTTTTTTTGCTTCCCCACCAAAAAAGCTGATTTTTAATTATCTGTTTTATAGTAGCATGGATGCACTGCATGTACCTCTGAATGGGGCATGATACAGGCAACTGTATATTGGCTTGCAAGGTAATTTTTACTTAGCGATCCTAGCTTGCACATTGTAGTGAGCATGGTTGGGATAAAACTGGGTGTTGGTTATATTTGTGGGCGAAAAGGTAGCTGAAGTGTCCAGGATTGTTTTTTTTTTATTATTGGCAAAGGATGCTGCATGTGATACGGCTGCATGTAACATTGATAATCTAGCCTAGATCTTCTCTAGTTTACTACAAGGGCTGTGTGAAAGCTTCGATTGATCCAAGGCATGAGGTCCCATGGAGATCAAGGTCCACAGGCCTATTTTGTGATGACCTTGGTGTATGGAAGATTGGGAGTTGGGATGGGAGGGGGACTACATGGGGAGAATAATTAAATAGGGAAGGAAGGAGAAGAGGAGGGGATGGAGGAAGGAAAACAGGAAGGGAGGGAGGAAGAACAGGAGAGGGAGGGAGGGAGGAAAGGAGAGGAAGAAAGGAAGGAAAGCAGGAGAGGGAAGGAGGAAAGGAGATGGGAAGAAGGGAGGAAGGAAAACAGGAAGGGAGGGAAGAAGAGCAGGAGAGGGAGGGAGGAAAGGAGAGCAGGAGAGGGAGGGAGGAAGGAATGAAGGAAAACGGAGGGAAGGAAAAGGAAGGAAGGAAAAAAAAATATGCTGTGTGTTTGGGAAACTAAAGTCAAAAAGGAAAGATCTTCTACTATATCTGAACGAAGGCGGTCTGATCCTGTTCTGTTGATCAATCCACGCAGGAAAGTGAGAGGTGTAGGTTTAAATACACATTAAATGTCTTTGTGTATGAATTGATACCATCTCACTTCTTGAAAGTGGATAGTGCTATGAAGAACCAGAGAGAGTTTGGGGAGAAATTTTGCAAAATTCTGAATGAAAGCAATCTGAGGGGGGCAAAAAAAAATAAAAAATTAAAGTGAGAGAATTGCAGACAAAGCGATTGAGGCATTTGGAGACCTGAATATAAAGGAGAACAATGACCGGGATGTATCTGTAAAAGAAAATCAGGGCTGTTTTATTTTATTTTTCTTCTGTTTATTATTTTGATCGGTACGTTTTCTCCCCTGTCTGTAGTTTGCATAAGGTTGCTGGCCCTAAAGAGAACAGCATTGTGTGTGGGGGGGGGGGGAATAGGTCTGCCTGAGTGGAAAAATATTATACTGGAGATGGACTGAATAGGGAGAAACCAGAGATCCTTTGCAGAGATTAGAATTTGTTGAGGAACAAAGCCAAAGGAATTTCTGATTTCTGTGGAACGGGCGTCAACAAAAGATGTGTGCGTTTGGGGGCACCTGCCAACCGAGATACGCGATGAAGATGAAGTGTCCTCTGGGCTCTCTCGGAAATATTTATCCATCTGCTCTCCTTTAAAAGGACCGCGAGGCTTTTGTGTTCCCTGCAGGGGAAAAAAAGCCAAAACATGCCTCTCCTTCCCACTCCGAAGCTTTTAAGGCTCAGCTTATTATCGAGCGAGCGGAGTGCCTTGTCAAATCTTCCGTATATCTGAAAGAAGAGCTAAAAGTCCTCCCTGCCTCTTCGCCTTTCAGATCTCCAGGTTGCTTATTGTAGGTTAGCTAGCCGGGAAGGAAGGAAGAAAAAAAAGAAGGAGAAGAAGAAGGGAAAAAACAAACAAACCAGAATAAAGGAGGATTTTCTGTGTTGATTTTCCAGATGGCAGAGAAAGGTTAGGCTGAGTCTTCCTTTCAGATAAATAGGATGCTAAAAAAAAAAAAAGCAGGTGTGATTTTGGCAAAACAGTTCCTTCTCCCTCTGTCCCTCTCTCTCTCTTTCCCTCTCCCTCCCTCTCTCTCTTTCCCTCTCTTCCTCCCTCTCCCTCGCTCTCTCTTTCCCTCTCCTTCCCTCTCTTTCTCTTCTCCCTCCCTCCCCCTCTCTCACTTTCTCTCCCCCACTCTCCCTCTCTCCGTCCCTCCTGTCTCTCTCTTTCTCTCTCCTCCCTCTCTCCTTCCCTCTCTCTCTATACCTCCCTCCCTCTCTCTCCCCCTCCCCTCTCTCTTTCTCTCTTTCTCCTTGAAATTCAAATTTAACCTTGAAGTCTGTCCCTCACTATGCCCTCTCCCTCGCT
>NW_015388340.1:2894-7481 GCF_001527695.2 Protobothrops mucrosquamatus | reverse complement strand
CCCCCCCCCCCCCCCCCCCCCCCCGCCATTGGGAGCGTTTGCTGTTTTCTCCTGTTTATCACTGGGCCCTTCTGCTTTTCCGCCACCTGGGTCCTGATGGATGCAGAGACCTGTTTCCTGATGTTTTTAACCCGGAGTGGTTTTTTTTTTTTAAATCTCCCTTTATTTATTTATTTATTTATTTATTTTTATTTATTTATTAGATTTATATCCCGCCCTTCTCCTTGCGGACTCAGGGCGGCTAACAATCAATTAAAAATACACAAATAACAATTACAGGGTTAAAATTAATTAAAAAGAAATATTTAAATATGATCTAATTAAAACTTTGAAGTTGCCTTTCTTGTTTTACATCTTCCTGAATCTCTTTTTCTTCCTCTTTGCTTTCCCAAGCGTGTCAATCAAGCTATTTGTCTTCGGGAGAGCCATTTATTGAAAAAAGATTGCAGCCTCGGTTTAGCCCAGTTTTGTAAAATGAGAGTGGTTTTATTCATAACTTCTCCCTGTGTTTGTTCATTCTATCTATCTATCTATCTATCTATCTATCTATCTATCTATCTATCTATCTATCTATCTATCTATCTATCTATCTAATCTTTTTCTTTCTCCCTTTCTTTCTTTCTTTCTTTCTTTCTTTCTTTCTTTCTCTTTCTTTCTCTTCCTCCCTCCCTCTTCTTTCTTTCTTTCTTTTTTCTTTTTCTTTCTCTTTCTCTTTCCCTCTCTTTTCTTTCTTTCTTTCTTTCTTTCTTTCTTTTTTCTTTCTCTTTCCCTCCCTCTTCTTTCTATCTATCATCTATCTATCTATCTATCTATCTAATCTTTTTCTTTCTTCCTTCTTTCTCTCTCTCCCTCCTCTTTCTTTCTTTCTTTCTTTCTTTCTTTCTTTCTTTCTTTCTTTCTTTCTTTCTTTCTTTCTTTCTTTCTCTCTCTTTTCTTTCTTTCTCCCCTCCCTCCCTCTTCTTTCTTTCTTTCTTTCTTTCTTTCTTTCTTTCTTTCTTTCTTTCTTTTTCTTTCTTTCTTTCTTTCTTTCTCCTCTCCCCTCCCTCCCTTTTCTTTCTTTCTTTCTTTCTTTCTTTTTTTCTTTCTTTCTCCTCTCCCCTCCCTCCCTTCCTTCCTTCCCAGCAGCTTACAGCGATAAAATCCAGGAGGCTCTGTGTAAGTTTGTGAGTGTTATTCTGGATCTCTGTACTTAGCTCTGTTAAGCCCATATTTCAGCCGGATTCTGTATCCCTAGTTATGCATCTTAGAGGCTGTTCTTTAAAAGCAAGACTTCTTCTTCTAAAACTATGGGGTACAACTTTCCTTCCCCCTCTTTCTTCCCAACTGCCCCTCTTAATCCTTGAAGCAAAATGTTAAAACAAACCGCATTACAGGGGAGAAAAGGAGCGGCTGGATTTTCAAAACAATGCAATGTACGGAACATAAAAACTATCCTCTCTGTATTGTCCCCCTTTTTTTTCCCCAAGACCTCCCTAACGGTACACTATATTATCCAGTTCTTATTAATTGCTCGGCTGGGTAATTGCATCCATCAGTACAGCAGTGTGTAACAGTCAGGTCTCTCCCCAAAGATTTGGGGAGCTTTTAAACAAAGAGAAGGGGGCAGATGCACAATCACGGAGCCGGGACCCATGGGACTGGTTTCTTCGGTAATAGCCTGTTTCTACAGCGTATGTTCTCCGGGGCCCAGCGTGACCTTCCCAAGGCCCGCCAAGTTTCCCTGGACACACACACAAGGATGGAGGTGTCGGTGACCTTGAACAGACATCAGATGTTCTCCTGTTTGCAATTCCTTTGTGCAAAGATGCTTTTTTTCCCTTTCTTTCCCAAAAAGGCAACTGGACTTCCTCGTTTTTTATTTTTCTTTGAAAATGCTTCTCTTCTCATCCAAGAAGAACTGAAGAAGCTTCTTGGATGAGAAGTGAGACGTTTTTCCAAGAAAAGAAAAAGAAAGAAAGTCCAGTTGCCTTTTGGAAAAAAAAGCACCTTTGGGACAACCATGACCTGGATGACTGAGAATCTCCGTAGACTTTCCTTCTAGTGCAGGGCTAGGCAACCTTGGCTCTCTTCATGACTCGTGGACTTCAACTCCCAGAATTCCTGAGCCGGCATGGTTCAGCATGGAAACCTCTCCATTTCTCCTCAGCATGGCTGGCTCAGGAATTCTGGGAGTTGAAGTCCACAAATCATAAAAGAGCCAAGGTTGCCTACCCCTGGCCTAGGCCTAGGCCGCTTTATGATTCGTGGACTTCAACTCCCAGAATTCCTGAGCCAGCATGGCTCAGCTTGGAAACCTCTCCCTGTCCCCTCAGCATGGCTGGCTCAGGAATTCTGGGAGTTGAAGTCCACGAGTCATAAAAGAGCCAAGGTTGCCTACCTCTGGCCTAGGGCAAGAGTCTTCAAACTTGGCCCTTTTATGAGTCGTGGACTTCAACTCCCAGAATTCCTGAGCCGGCATGGCTCAGCATGGAAACCTCTCCCTTTCCCCTCAGCATGGCTGGCTCAGGAATTCTGGGAGCTGAAGTCCACCAGTCATAAAAGAGCCAAGGTGGCCTACCCCTGTCCTACTGCAATTCCTAAAGGGGGGGGGGAACACAACCTTTTCACCTCCTCACCAGACCTGGGGGTGGGAGGGAGAAAAGATTTCAGGGTCTCCAAGCACTGGCTTTTTTGCCAGGAGGATACGAATACATGCCTTCTACCACCGCTAAAAGATCATTTCTAGGGAAGGGGCCACCTTTGTGGCTTAGATCAAGGCTTTTCAACCAGTGATACGGGTACCACCTGTGGTACATTGGCACCTGGCAGGTGGTACGCGACCATCGTAGAAAAGTGGTAGCGGGGGAGGGGAATGAGCTGAACCGGTGGCAGCACCGCACAAGCCTGAGCGAGAGACGGCTGGAGCTGCAGGGCTGTCAGGGCTCAGCGGAAGCGCCAGGATCAGTGCCGCTTTCCAGCTGATCGGCGCTTCTTCGGGGCTGTCAGGGCTAGGTGGAAGCACCAGGATCAGCGCCAGGATCCAGCTGGAGCTCAGTGGCTGATCCTGGCGCTTCTGCTGAGCCCAGAAGAAGTGCCGATCAGCTGGAATGTTGCAGCATCTCCAGGGTCTTGTGATTTACATTCAGATGCTTGGCAACGGATTTATATTTATGATGGTCACAGTGTCCCAGGGTCATGTGAAGTGACCAAAACCTGCTGCAACCACCCAGCAGATGGCTGGAATAAAAACCAAACACCCCCCACCCCCGTTGCCAATCCCCAACAGAAATGCTCACAACAATGAAAACCTCGGACAGGAGGAAGAGCGCGGCCGGGTGGGCAGGCAGGTGTCTTGCTCGGCTGTGGCTTGGGGGGCACTTTTTTCGGTGCCATTGTAACTTCAAACAGTCACTAAGCGAACTGTTGTAAGTCGAGGACTACCTGTACTTTATCACTTTTTTCCTTTCTCTTTTTTTTTTTTGGTCATCAAGGTTTGGACACTATGCTAGGCGACTGGTGGTACTCGGATGTTGCCATATCCTAAAAGTGGTACAATGGGTGAAAAGGTTGAAAAGCCCTGGCTTAGATTTCCTTAAAAGGCCACAGGAGAGGTGAAGGCGATATACAGCTAGTCCTTGACTTACAAGCACAATTGAGCCCCGGATTTCTGTTGCTAAGCAAGACAGACAAGTTGAGTTTTTGACCCATTTTACGACCTGTCTTGCCACAGTTGTTAAGCGAATCACTCCAATTGTTAAGTCAGTAAACACGGTTGTTAAGTGAATCTGGCTTCCTCCATTGGCTTTGCTTGTCAGAAGGTCACAAAAGGGGATCACATGATCCCCCCAGGACACTGCGACCGTCATAAATATGAGTCAGTTGCCAAGCCTCCGAATTTTGATCACGTGACCACGGGGATGCTGCGACGGTGTGAAAAACGGTACTGAGTCACTTTTTCCAGTGCCGTTGTACCTTCGGACAGTCACTAAATGAACTGTTGTAAGGGGAGGATTACCTGTATTTGATTTTGGAAACAACCGAGTCACATCTGATTCGTATTTGGACGGGAGACCACAAGGCGATCCTGGGGCCAGCAGGCTAACCCAAAAGTATGAAAAATACCTTGGAAGAAAGGCAGAAGGCAAGGTAGTTTGAAGGACACCTGGCCCTTTTGCAGCCTCAGCCAACTCGGCGTGGCCAACTCAGCGTAGCCAAGTCGCCATTGGGCACCTCGCTACAGAACAATTCAACGGTCCAATTTAAGTATTTAAAATAATTTTAAAAACATTTTAATTTTTGCCATTCACATTTCATTCTGTCTCTCCTTTGGCATCCTTTTTGAAATGATTCTATCCCACCATTTCTTTGATATTAGTGTGACTGTTGCCTTGCAGCAAAGTTGTCCCGCGGCCTCTTGGCTGTGGAGAGTTGCGTCCAGAGACTTGGCCCCAGTGAGTTGGCCGTGGAGAGTTGTGTCCAGCGACTTGGCCCCAGTGAGTTGGCCGTGGAGAGTTGTGTCCAGCGACTTGGCCCCAGTGAGATGGCCGTGGTGTCCAGTGACTTGGCCCCAGTGAGTTGGCTGTGGAGAGTTGTGTCCAGCGACTTGGC
>NW_015388340.1:0-1170 GCF_001527695.2 Protobothrops mucrosquamatus | reverse complement strand
TGCTGGCGGCGGCACGCGTGCCAACAGAGATGGCTCTGAGTGCCGCCTCTGGCATGCGTGCCATAGGTTCGCCACCACTGTCCTAGACCCTTTTTTGCAGTCCCTCAACTACATATAGGGAGGGGGGGAGGAAGGAAAAAATCCTAAGATTAAAGGTTTCCATCTTTGTTTCTGCCGCTACGTGAAGTTGGGACGAGAGGCAAACATAGCATTTCCTTGTCTCTCCTCATTAAGCTGGCTGTTTCCTTGGGAAGGACGTGGCTCCTGGTGCAGGGAAGAGAGCACTTTGATCCGAGCAAATATCCCCGCTGCTAATGAACATAATGTGCTTCTTAATCTTGGAGTATTTCTCCCTGACATCCAAAAGGTTGGGCTGCTTTGAATGCCGCCACTGTTGCTGCTGATTAAATGCAAAAAATCAAACGTTCTCTCGTGCTTAGCATTCAGCTCAGGTTTCTTAACATGCGTCACCTTGGGTCTCGGTTTACACGCCTCGGATCGAATTTGCTCATGTATTATTTGCACGGGCAGGAACTCCTCGACTTACGACCCCAGCTGGGACCAGAATTTCCGTTGCTAAGCAAAGCAGTTGTTCGGTGAGTCGCGTTCTGTTTTGCAAACCTCTTTGGCCACGTTCGTTAAACGAACCCTTGCGGTCGCTTAAGTAAATCCTTGGGTTTTTTTAAGCGCATTCGGTTTGACTTTGCTTGTCGGAAGGTCGTAAATGGCGATCGCCACACAGGACGCTGCAGTGGTCATAAATACGTGCCGGTTGCCGTGTGCTTGAATTTTGATCCTATGGGGATGCTGCGACGGTCGTAAATGAGAGGACTGGCTGTACGTCGCTTTTTGCAGTGCGTGTAATTTGGAGCAATTGCCAAATGGATGATGTTAAGTCAGGGGTAGGCAACCTTGGCTCTTTTATGACTTATTAATAATAATAATGATAAAGTTGGAAGGGACCTCGGAGGTCATCTAGTCCAACCTCCTGCTCAGGCAGGAAACCCTATACCATTTCGGACAAATGGCTGTCCAGTTACTTCTTAAAAACTTCCAGTGTTGGCGCATTCACTGCTTCTGGAGGCAGGTTGTTCCACTGGTTAATTGTTCTCACTGTCAGGAAGTTTCTCCTTAGTTCTAGGTTGCTTCTCTCCTTGATGAGTTTCCATC
>NW_015388339.1:99966-110964 GCF_001527695.2 Protobothrops mucrosquamatus | reverse complement strand
GAGACCTGGCTCAAACACAGTAACTGTGAGAGGGATCTTGGAGTCCTAGTGGACAATCACTTGACCATAAGCCAGCAGTGTGCAGCAGCAGCCAAAAAAGCTAATACAATCCTGGGTTGTATAAACAGAGACATAGAATCAAGACCACGTGAAGTATTAGTACTGCTTTATAAATCCTTAGTAAGGCCACACCTGTAATATTGCATCCAGTTTTGGTCACCACATTACAAAACAGATGTTGAGGCTTTGGAAAAATTGCAGAGAAGAGCAACTAAAATGATATAAGGGTCTGGAGATAAAAACATATGAAGAACAGTTGCAATAATTGGGGATGGGCAGTCTAGAGAAAAAGGGACTAGGGGTGACATGATAGCAGTATTTCAGTATTTGAGGGGCTGCCACAAAGACGAGGGGGTCAACTTGTTTTCCAAAGCACCAAAAAGCAACCCAAGAAACAATGGATGAAAACTAATCAAGGAGAGAAGCAACTTGCAATTAAGGAGAAACTTCCTAACAGTAAGGACAATTAACCAGTGGGACAGCTTGCCTCCAGAAGTTGTAGGTGCTCCATCATTGGAGGATTTTAAGAAGAGACTGGACAGCCATCTTCTCTGAAATGGTATAGGGTCTCCTGGTTGAGCGGGGGGTGGTACTAGAAGAACTTCAAGGTCCCTTTCAGCTCTATTCTGATTGATTGAAAGCAAATTGCAAAGCTAAGTCTAAAAAAGAATCTTAGCTGATCAGAATTCTCTGTTTGAAGAGTGTTCAGTCAAGTCAGAAACAAAGAGAGAAAAAAAGAAAGTGTCCAACAGACTTTCAAAGACATCAAGCTCTCGTGGTTCATTCCCGTTCTGGAGACCTCAAGAAACATTGACGTGTGATGTGGTTCAGAGGAGGGATAGGAAAGCCTGAACATGTTCTTATAACAAGGATTGTTTTGATGGTATCAATCAAAACCTTTAAGCCAGATATGTCAAACACAAGGCCCAGGGGCCGGATGCGGCCCGCGAAGTGGTTTCATGTGCCCATGAAGCCATCCTGGAAACAGTGAGGGAACGGCCCCCGCTGCCTTGGCCCTGGCCCAGGCCGGCCAGGAGCCAATGTACAATTTTGTGGTGGCCATCTATGCTGAAACGCATTCAGTCTTAGCTCTACAAGGCCGTCCAGAAACAGCCAGGAACCAGCCCCTGCCGCATCGCCCACACCCCCTGGGTGCATGCTGGGGAGATGTCACCCTTTGTGAGGAATGAAGAAATGGACCATGCCTTGGCACTTGCCCCGGTCCCACCCCCTTCTGCCAGAGACCCTCAGATCTGTCCCACTCCTGCCCAGGCCCCCACAGGCCCCCTTGACGCGAACGATGTAGAGCTGGCCATGCCCACCCAGTAGGCCACACCCACTCCATCCACGCCCACCCAGTAGGCCGCACCCACCCTGGCCACCCCACCCCCCCCGAGGGCAACCACAATGCTGATGCGGCCCTCAATGAAATTGAGTTTGACACCCCTGCTTTAAGCAGTTCCTTTGATGTGGGGGAATTTATTGATGATTATCATCTTTCATTTTGGACAGATATTCCTGAATCGCAATGAGCTTCTGAATGAAAGGAAGAATATAACTGAAACAAATCAATCCAGGAGAACTATGAATGTCACTGAACTCTTTGAGGGCTTTGCCAATACAGGGAACTCATCCATCCATCCATCCATCCATCCATCCATTCATTCATTCATTCATTCATTCATTCATTCTGGAGTCAATACTGACTCCATGTGAACTCCTAGCTGTTTGAAACACATTCCTAAAACCATAACAATTATAAGAAATGTTTGTCTGTTCAGCCCATAAATAGCAGATAGTAGCCTTTGATAGTAAATCTTTGCATAAGTTTGCCTTGTACAGCATTTATTTACCTTCATGGAATGGGAGTCTTTACTAATAATGACTTGTGTCTTAGTTGCCTCCAATTTAACAGAATAACAGAGTTAGAAGGGACCTTGGAGGTCTTCTAGTCCAAGCCTCTTCCCAAGCAAATGGTTGTCCAATCTCTTCTTAAAAACATCCAGTGATGGAACATCCATGATTTCTGGAGGCAAGCCGTTCCACTGATTAATTGTTCTCACTGTCAAGAATTTTCTCCTTAGTTCCAGGTTGATGCTCTCCTTGATTAGTTTCCTTCCATTGCTTCTTGTCCTGCTTTCAGGTGCTTTGGAGAATAGCTTGACTCCCTCTTCTTTGGGGCGGCCCCTGAGATATTGGAAAACTGCTATCATGTCACCCCTAGTCCTTGTTTTCATTAGACTAGATTTGGATAAATGTAATTCACTGCACATGTTATTTTGAGTTTCTTCTCAATGGTTCTTGCATATCTTCATCAAGGTTGTCTTTTCTTTTATATCCACAGTTATGGGGAAAGAAATCTGGACTGTTGGCCTCCTTTCTGAATCTCATATTGCTGGAAATCCTCAAACTCATTTTTTGGGACATAGCCACTGGGTCAGCCGTTTCATCTGAAGTAAATGGTCCAGGAGGAGGAGGAGGAGGAGGAGGAGGAGGAGGAGGAGGAGGAGGAGGAGGAGGAGGAGGAGGAGGAGGGGGCTGTTGGATGGATTAGAACAGGGGTCTTCAAACTTGGCCCTTGTATGACTTGTGGACTTCAACTCCCAGAATTCCTCAGCCAGGTATGCTGGCTGAGGAATTCTGGGGGTTGAAGTCCACAAGTCATACAAGGGCCAAGTTTGAAGACCCCTTGATTAGAATAATGATATTTATCAAGCCATGCAGAGTTTATAGGTAATGACCACACTTTGATCTATACTTAGAAGCTTACTAGGAGTCAACACAGCTCACATAATACCAGTGTTATACAGTTGTAGGGACTCTCACTTGTCTGTACACAAACAGTTGCATTCTGTACCAAAATTAGACTTCAAAGATAGCCTCATGTGGAGCCTTAATGCAACAGTTAATTAGCATTGTAACCTTTGGTTAAATCTGAGACTTTGTCTTCTTGACAGTCAATAATTATGAACAGTTCAATTGTAGCAATGGTATTCATATGGGGGGTGGGTGTCTAGCAATAGCATCTACAGGTGGGCAAGGAGGCCAATTTGATGTAGGCAGCACCACAGCATCACAATGCAAGCCCTGTCCCTTTCCCACAGGTGTCTTATTGTACCTGAAAAATTGACACTGCAATGCTAAGAAAGTGGTGAGAACTTTTCCTAGAAACTGATGAGATTCTAACAAGTATATTCTAAACACTAAATTTCATCCGATTATTCTCATCCATCCAACAGCCTAATCGAGGAACCGCCCAGAAACCTCCCACCAACACTGACAGACCAAACCACTGGTATATAAAAAGAGAGGAAGTATCACTCCCTTGTAGTACTGATGTTGTTACCAAGTTGGGTAATGAAATATCTGCAAGAACACAACCAAGATCAGAGAGTACCAAGGGCCCCACTGTTCTCCTTGTCCTCCTCATCCTTGTCTTCGTCGTCGTCCTCCTCCTCCTCCTCCTCCTCCTCCTCCTCCTCCTCCTCCTCATCATCATCATCATCATCGTCATCATCATCATCCTCTTCCTCCTCCTCCTCCCAAACTGCATTCCCTTCCAGCACTGATGATGTTACCTAGATGGGTCATGAAATGTCTGCAAGAACACAACCAAACTCAAAGAGTACCAAGGATCAAACAATCCTCCTCCTCCTCCTCCTCCTCCTCCTCCTCCTCCTCCTCCTCCTCCTCCTCCTCCTCCTCCTCCTCCTCTTGTCTTCTAGCACTGATGATGTTACCTGGTTTGGTAGTGAAACATCTGCAAGAACACAACCAAGCTAATAGAGCACCAAAACCCCCATTCTTTTCTAAGTGTTCAGTTCTGAAAGATTCTAGCATTCATTCTTAATATAAAAAGCCTTGGGTCTGCTTTCTAGAGGTCAAATACTTCACTAGAGCTTTTTGTTAAAAAAAATAGTTTGAGAGCTCTTTGAGAACTCATTAGATGTTCTACATTAGGAGAAATAACTTTGGGGGAACATTTCCCTCCCCCCCCCCAGTGAAAAATAAGGATTTTCAGCCTTGCCCTGCATATTATTGTTGACCTTCTCAGAATTCATTCTGGCTTCCCTTCAAATTCCTCAGATGTTTTGGCTGAAAACTAATCTCCTAATTTGCTCTGAATTTCATAGATGATGACAAATGGAAGACATGGTTTTGCAAAAAAAATAGTTTTATGTGTCTTTGCAATCGTCTCTCAAAATTTGCTTCCAGCCTTGCTTTGGACAAAATACTAGTGCAAATCAGTCAAAGTATATCTCTAATATGAACCTCTGGATTTCAATGCTTAATAACATCTATTCCTCCCCCCCTTTCATTTTCTCTAGACGGAGATCTTAGTTAATATGCATCTTTGGGTATGTCTAGTATGAATTGTACCTTCCTATGGCTCCCTGTCATTATTTATTGCTAGCTTAGCATAGAAATAACATTTTTAGAATGAGGACTAGACAAAAATGAGTCAATGGCAATGTAGGGATATCCAGAGGAACAAATGGAAGAGAAGTTATAAATAATTTTTCATGATCCTAATAATAACTTGTGTGCGTGGGTGTCGTTCTTCAGCCTTGACCTTGGCTTAAATTAATAGAGTTAACAATAAAAGAAAGAGAAATGGATCAGTTTTACTATGGGGGTTTAATAATCCAGGCTTTCAGAAGGACCTACCCAACCATGCACACACACACAAAAAATGCCTTTAAAAGGGAAGGAAGAGAAAAACTACAACGATGCTAGAGATGCTGTGCTAATTGATAACAATCTCCTGGAAAGAAGAGTTGGATGAAAGTTCATGGCAAAAAGTTTTGCCATAGTGCAAGATTATCCTCTGATCATTCTCCAGTTCTGATTGTGAATTACTTGATAATCATGGGAATTTCTAATCTGTAACACCTGGATCCATAAAGAATGAAAACAAACAAAACAAAAAATAGCTCTTTACAATCTGTTGAAGGAAAAGTCTTCATCGTGGTTCAGTCCAAGCCAGGAGTAAACAACATGGTGACTGCTTTTCAAAGAAGGTTGCAGTTTATTGAAGAGGAGAGCCAGACAGAAAGATGGGTCTGGAAGAAAAGAGAGCGAACACATGTAGGGAGTGAGTTTTTATACCCTCTGGAGCCTTTTGTTTGTGGAGTTGTTCCTGTTCCTGTGGCATGAACTTTGACCTGAGTCTGAGTGTACTTTTCTGGTATTCTGATGGTGATAGGTTAATCCTATTATGTCCCAAAGGTCATATCCTGCTTCCCTAGCACTGGGGCTAATGAGTCTTAGAGTTTGGGTGAGGTATGCAGATTTTAGGTGTCTTTGTCTTCTTAATCTCCTACCTTCCTGATGGTTTACATCTGCATTTGTACAGAGCTGGTTTCTGCTTGGGGGAGGGAGACTTGGGGCTATTAAGAAAACTGGACATGCTTTTCTGCCTCTTCAAGATCCTTTGAGGAAATATATTTCTCTGCCCTTTTAATATTAATGTTTTCTTCTCTGGGGGAGGGGGTGATTTCCCACAAATCATAAAACATGGAATGATAGAGTTGGAAGGGACCTTGGAGGTCATCTAGTTCAACCCCTATACCAGTGGTGGCGAACCTATGGCACGGGTGCCAGAGGCGGCACTCAGAGCCCTCTCTGTGGGCACGTGTGCCGTTGCCCCAGTCCTAGGCCTTCAGCTGGGTTTTATAAAACCTTTTCACTTTAGACCTCCACCGCCATGTGCAAAAAAAAAAAAAAGGTTCAATCAGTCAATTTCAACTTCTCGTGGGAAAAAAAAAGATCTTGCAAAGTTGGAATTGATTGATTGAACTTTTTAGTCCCACTCAGTCTGCCGTTACCACCGCAGCCACGCCCACCCAATTGGCCACGCCCAGCCAATGGGCCACACCCACCCAGCATTCGACGATGCATAAGTGGGTTTTGGGTTGCAGCTTGGGCACTCGGTCTCTAAAAGGTTCGCCATCACTGCCTAAAAGCAAGGGACCTTTGTTCTTTCTTGTTCTGTCCCTCTCTCTTTTACTCATTCTCTCTCATTCTCCCTCTTTCTTTCTCTTTCTCTCTCTCTCTCCACCTTCCTCTTTCTCTCAGAAAACATGGGGCTTTGCGTGCTTAACATAGACTGGACCAAACTATATACTGAAACATCCAGTATATTCAAAATCAAGCTTTGCATTTGGTCTTTTATTTCATGTTTCCATTTTTCCCCTGGGTGGGTGGGAGTCGATACTATTCCATTTCACACACTCTTCTTCAGCTTTCCTTATCTCTCCAGAGCATTCAGATAATAGTAGGTGTGCATGAGCAGGACTTGCACCCAAATAACACCCACTTTCAGTTATTCTGGTACAGCTTCCCCAAGCCGGAATCTATTGATCATGAAGGTCTAGAACAGGGGTCTTCAAACTTGGCCCTTTTATGAAGGTCTTGAACAGGGGTCTTCAAACTTGGCCCTTTTATGCCTGGCTGAGGAATTCTGGCAGTTGAAGTCCACAAGTCATAAAAGGGCCAGGTTTGAAGACCCCTGACCTATATTATTTCAGACAAGTGGTTGTTCAATCTCTACTTAAAGATCTCCAGAGCTGGAGCCCAAACAACTTCTGAAGACAAGCCATTCTCGCTGTCAGGAAATTTCTCTTTAGTTCTAGGTTGCTTCTCTCCTTCATTAGCTTTCATCCACTGGTTCTTGTCCTGCTTTCTGGTGCTTTGGAGAATAGCTTGACTCCCTCTTCTTTGTGGCAACTCCTGAGATATTGGAAGGCTGCTATCATGTCACCCCTGGTCCTTCTTTTCACTAGTCTAGACATACTCAATTCTAGCAACAGTTCTTCATATATTTTGGACTCCAGCCCCCTAATTGTCTTAGTTGCTCTTTTCTGCACTCTTTCCAGAGTCTCTACATATTTTTATAATATGGTGATCAAAACTGGATGCAATATTCCAAGTGTGGTTTTACTAAAGGTTTGTAAAGTAGTACTAGAACTTCACATGATCTTGATGCTTTCCCTCTATTAATGCAGCCTAGGATTGATTTTGTGATCTAGTTTTGTAATGAAATGTCTGCAAGAAATTCCAAAGGTGCTTTTTCCCGAGGCAACTGGATTTTAATAATAATAATAATAATAATAATAATAATAATAATAATAATAATAATAATAATAATAATAATAATAATAATAATAATAATAATAATAACAACAACAACAACAACAAAATACAAAGACCTGCAAATAGAAATAGAACGACTGTGGCAAATGCAAGCAAGGGTGGTACCAATAGTAATAGGCACCTTGGGTGCAATTCCAAAACAACTGGAGCACAACTTGGACACCACTGGCATTGACAAATTCGCTATTAGTCAATTGCAAAAGGCGGCCTTACTAGGAACTGCTTCCATCCTGCGACGATATCTGTAATACCATCAAAGATCCATGTCTGCTTATCCCAGGTCCATCTGGTTGACTGTGCGATGATCAATAATAATAATAATAACAACAACAATAACAACTTTATTGTCATTTTGAATGTACACCAATCGGCATACATCAAAATGAAATTTCATTGCATATAGCTCTCAAAGCACTCCTCCCATATGCACTTCTTGTTCGTGGCCAGCTCAAGTTTCAGATCATCCATTTTAGTCTCTAGGGAGCGAACGATGGCAAACAGGACAGATGGAAATGGAGCTCCATGTGGATTAGCCCTCAAATTTCTTTGTTTCTCCTTGAAGTTGGTTCACTTTTTCTCCAAAGAAGAAGTGTTCTGAAGAAGGTTCTTTGATGAGAAGCAAAGCAAAGTCTTCAAGGAAAAACAAAGAAAGTCCAGTTGCTTCTTGAAAAAAGCACCTTTGGGACAACCGTGACCTGGATGACTGAGAATCTCCGTAGGGCATCTTTCTGCAAGAAAACAATCAAGTTTAGAAAGCGCCAAGGGTCCCACAATTTCAAGTAGCTTTAGAATAGAATAGAATAGAATAGAATAGAATAGAATAGAATAGAATAGAATAGAATAGAATAGAGCTGGAAGGGACCTTGGAGGTCTTCTAGTCTAGCTCTCTGCTCAAGCAGGAGAACCTATATCATTTCAGTCAAGTGACTATCTAGTCTCCTTAAAAACCTCCAGTGATGGAGTGCCCATAATTTCTGAAGGCAAGCTGTTCCACTGGTTAACTGTCCTCACTTTCTCCTTAATTCCAGGTTGTTTCTCTCTTTGATCAGTTTCCAACCATTGTTTCTCTCTCTTTGATCAGTTTCCAACCATTGTTTCTCTCTCTTTGATCAGTTTCCAACCATTGTTTCTCTCTCTTTGATCAGTTTCCAACCATTGTTTCTTGTCCTGCCCTCTGGTGCTTTGGAGAATAGTTTGACAGCCCCTCAAATACTGGGGCAGCCCCTCAAATACTGGAATACTGCTATCATTTCCCCCCTGTTTCTTCTTTTCTTTAGGCTAGCCAAACCCAAGTCCTGCAGCCATTCTTCATATGTTTTTGTCTCCAGGCCTCGGATCATCTTAGTTGCTCTTCTCTGAACTTTTTTCAAGGTCTCAATATCTTTTTTGTAGCATGGTGACCAATTTTGTTTTGCCATATTCCAGGTATGGTCTCACTAGGGTTTTATAAAGCGGTACTAATACATCTAAACACAGAAAACTATGTTGTACATCCATATCTCTTGTTTGGCTTCCCACATGTCCAAATTCCTAGGGAAGATATCTGCAGGAATTTTTTTCAGGAATGACAGGGTGTATTTTGTTTTTTTGTTTTTAAGTAGGAGTGCTTGCTAACACCAATAAAAAGAATTCCATCCCTTTAGAAATTACTGGAAGAATCTCAGCTCCCCTTCAAAAAAGTCCACCATCAACTCATCATTCAGTCCATTGAAATTTTCAAAATCCATTTACACTTATAACAACATCAATCCCACCACCATTAACCCAAAGCACCTGAAGGCAGGACAAGAAGCAACAGATGGAAACTAATCAAGGAGAGAAGCAACCTAGAAATAAGCAGAAACTTCCTGACAGTGAGAACAATTAACCAGTGGAACAACCTGCCTCCAGAAACGGTGAATGCTCCAACATTGGAAGTTTTTAAGAAGAGACTGGACAGCCATTTGTCTGAAATAGTGTAGGGTTTCCTGCCTGAGCAGGGGGTTGGACTAGATGACCTCCAAGGTCCCTTCCAACTTTATTATTATTATTATTATTATTATTATTATTATTATTATTATTATTATTATTATTATTATCATCATCATCATCATCATCATCATCATCATCATCATCATCATCATTATTACCCTTTGAAAAGGGTGGCTACCTATGGTGTCCTGTGAAAGCACTACAGTACAATGAAGTTATTTCCAATTATATGACAACTTTCAAAAGTGTCACTCTCATTGCATAGGAGAAGGATCTTTTAAAAAGCAAACAGAACATTTGATGAAATCACAGCATCCACCCACCACCTTTGCTCTGCCCTCATAGGTTTGCTAGGCTTTTAAACAAAGACTTAAGGACTTGACAGGCAAACACTGGCTGTGAAAAAGCAACTGTGGACTTATTGGGCATCTAGAAAGAATGCAGAGAAGAGCAACAGAGATGATTAGGGCAGGGGTCCCCAACCCCCAGTCTGTGGGCCAGTATCTGGCCGCGGCATGCCAGCAACCGGTCTGCACAAACAAGCAAACCCACATCCACGGGATGCAGGCAGCACACAAAACCACGCACCCTCCGGTCCATGGAAAAACCTTTCTCCACGGAACTGGTCCCTGGTGCCCAAAAGGTTGGGGATTTCTGGATTAGGGTAGTGGAAGCTAAAACATATGAAGAATGGTTGCTAGAATTGGGTATGTCTAACACACGATAATAGTGTTTCAATATTTGAGGACCTGCCACAAGGAAGAGGGGGGGGGGGTCAAGGTATTCTCCAAAGCACCTGAAGGCAGGACAAGAAGCAACAGATGGAAACTAATCAAGGAGAGAACCAACCTAGAACTAAGGAGAAACTTCCTGACAGAACAATTAATCATTGGAACAACCTGCCTCCAGAAGTTGTGGGTGGAGGTTTTTAAGAAGAGATCGGACAACCCTTTGTCTGAAATGGTATAGGGTTTCCTGCCTGAGCAGGGGGTTGGACTAGAAGACCTCCAAGTTCCCTTCCACCTCTGCTATTCCATTATTTTGAGAATGATGGATCACACCCAGGAAGTGCACAGAGATCTCCAAAGATTGCTACCAAATGATAATAATGTATGTAAAAAAGAGGAAATGTGTTCCTGAGGAATAATTAAGTGATCTAGGTTTAATTTAAATTGATATTTCACTAAACCAAGCATGAGACGGTGACTTTGCCTTAGTTTTGAAGCACCATCTCAGGCATATCACTCAACATATGAATGAAATTAGAAAATAAAGCTATTTCTGATATGAAACTTGTGTTGCTCATTTACAGTGGAAAATGGCTGATAAGAAAGCATAGATAGGTGTTAATGATTTGGCCCAAATATCAGGAAGAGAATGGGCTGTACTTAAGAATACATTTGCTTCCTTCTCAGTTATCGTATCTCTCACTATCAACAATTTTATATAGCAAAGGAGACTATCACAGCCCAACACAGACTATCTCTCTGCTTTGTATTCTGGCAAAGAGAGGTGAAAAAGGGGGTATTAAGGCAGGGTGAACTTACGCTCCATAAAGAATGTCCTTCAGACGGACAATCTTCTTAAGTGCACCCACTTCTTTGGGTGACCTTGACAAAGAGACTTCCTTAACATCGAGATGAAGAAGAGGGCATCAAAGGAAGTGTATTCGTCAGTGTAATTCATGATACAAAAACGATGTTGAGACCCTATAAGGCAGGGGTGTCAAACTCAATTTCATTGAGGGCCGCATCAGCATTGCAGTTGTCCTCAGGGGGCTGGGTGGGTGTGGCCAGGGTGGGTGCAGCCTAC
>NW_015388339.1:87466-94966 GCF_001527695.2 Protobothrops mucrosquamatus | reverse complement strand
GGCAAACCATTAGTACATAAAATGAGAGCCAACCCCACTCTCTTCTAGCACTGAGGTTGTTACTTAGTTTGGGAATGAAATGTCTTCAAAAAAACCACCAAGCTCAGAAAGTTTTTAAGAAGAGACTGGACAGCCATTTGTCCGAAATGGTGTAGGGTTTCCTGCCTGAGCAGGGGGTTGGACTCGATGACCTCCAAGGTCCCTTCCAACTTTATTACTATTATTATTATTATTATTATTATTATTATTATTATTATTATTATTATTATTATTATTATTATTATTATTATTATTATATGACCCATCTTGCTACCTATCCATCAGAAACTCATGAGGATTTGTTTTTTATAGATTTTTTAAAATACATGAAATAAGACATCCATTTCTCAAATGGGCTATGTTTGAAATACAATCCCATCTTCTGAAAAGGAGAAGGAGAAAGGGAATTGGAAGGAGAAGGAAGAGAAGGAGGAGGATGGGAGGGAGAGGAGAAAGAGAAGGGGAAGGGAAAAGAGAAGGAGCAGGAGCAGGAGCAGAAGGAGAAGGAGAAGGAGGAGAAGGAGAAGAAAGGAGGAATATCATTCTAACAGTAGATATTCCTCCTTAGATGCACAAGACTCAGAAAAGCCTATTTAGGATTCTGGAAAGTGTCTTTTGGGCATGAGATTATCTAACAGTATGATTCACTGGCTGCCTTTACACAACACAGTTAATCTGGTTATTGAATTAATTCATTTTTTTTGCATTCGTATAATCCATGGAACCATGAATAAACAAAATAATCTGGGTTTCACAACATAATAAGGCACAAAAAACTCAGCACAACCAGACTGAGCACATTGAAAAAAAATGCATCTACTAAGTCTTTAACTAAGCATGTATGATGTGCACACTGAAAGTTATCCTCATTTGACTCTGGTCTTTTCAAATGAGTATTTATGGAAGCTGTCAACCTGTGTGACCTCCTCATCAGATCACTGAGATGATGTGAGAAAGAGGAGCTGCAAGAGAACATATGTTTTTTTTTCCCCAAATAAAAGCCACCATGTTTGATTCTTGGCTTGGAGAAGAAGATCCTCTTTGCATCAGCGATAACCTGAGAAAGATGGTTTCCTATATGAGCTGCAGGAGAAAATATATTTTGCAAGTAGAAGGCGCCATGATTGGTCTTGACTTCCTTGGTGAAAAGAGTTCCCCTGTCCTTCCCCTGTCCTTACCACTTTCTACAGAGGGATGATCGAGAGGATCCTGTCACACAGCATCAAGGTCTGATTTGGAAGCATCACTGCTTTGGACAGGAAGGCAGTGCAGAGAGTGGTGAGGATGGCCGAAAAGATCATTGGCAGTTCCCTCCCTCCCATCCAGGACATCGCACAGAAGCGTTGCTTGAGCAGGGTCCATAAGATTATCTGGGACACTACACATCCTCTTCATGACCTGTTTTCCTTGTTACCTTCTGGGAGGAGGGGGGCTTCATGGTATCCAAAGCAGAACATCCAGATTCAGCCATAGTTTCATTCCATACAGCATTAACCTTGTGAAGCTCTAAAGCTTCCTCCTTCCGTTTTGTATTCAAGATGGACAGTGATTAATATTTGTATGTGTTTATATGTAAGAGTGTAGGTATATACATAGCTATGTATATAGCATGTTTATAGGTGTCTTATGTATGGGTATGTGTACATATATACTTTCTTTTGAGAGCAGGCAACAGAATTTAAATTTTAATATGGGCCAGTGTGCTCACAGTAAAAAATGACAATAAAGGTTATCTTATCTTTTAGGCCAAACTGGTAAAGGGGGCCACAAATGTCACACTTTTTATAAATTACAAACATAACACTTTATAGAGCCTTAGCAAGACCACACTTGGAATACTGCATCCAGTTTTGGTCATCACAATATATATGTAAAAAAATCTTAAGACTCTGGAAAGGGTGCAAAGAAGAGCAACAAAGATGATTGGGGGGCTGCAGGCTAAAACATATGAAGAACAGTTGATGGAATTGGGTATATCTTGTTTAATGAAAATAAGGACTAGGGGTCACATGATAGCAGTCTTCCAATATCTCAGGGGCTGCCCCAAAGAAGAGGGAGTCAAACTATTCTCCAAAGCACCTGAAGGCAGGACAAGAAGCAACAGATGGAAACTAATCAAGGAGAGAAGCAACCTAGAACTAAGGAGAAACTTCCTGACCGTTAGAACAATTAACCAGTGGAACAACCTGCCTCCAGAAGCGGTGAATGCTCCAACACTGGAAGTTTTTAAGAAGAGACTGGACACCCATTTGTCTGAAATGGTATAAGGTCTTATAGTAGTAGTAGTAGTAGTAGTAGTAGTAGTAGTAGTAGTAGTAGTAGTAGTAATAATAATAATAATAATAATAATAATAATAATAATAATAATAATAATAATAATAATAATAATAATAATAATAATAATAATAATAATAATAATAAAGTTGGAAGGGACTTTGGAGGTCATCTAGTCCAACCCCCTGCTCAGGCAGGAAACACTATACCATTTCGGACAAATGGCTGAAATACTTGAGCAGGGGGTTGGAATAGATGACCTCCAAGATTCCTTCCCACTCTGTTATTCTGTTCTGTTGTTATTAGTATAATGTCGAACAGTCACTAAACAAATTGTTGTATGTTGAGGACTACTTGCATTCTTCTGTTGCCAAAAGCGACTGGACCTTTTAGACAAATAAGGATGTCGTAGCGTTGTAAAGATGCAAAGTCACGTGGCTTTGTGAAGTAATCATAACAGAAAGACAATATTACATTTCCGATAGTTCCTCTCTTTTTTTTTCACCTGAATGCCTTATTTCCTCTCTCTCTCTCTCTCTCTCTCTCTCTCTCTCTCCTCCATCTCAATTAGAATTTACTCTCAGTGCTTCCCCTCAAGACACATGCTAGCATGGTTAATGAATTCTCTCAGGAGGGAAGGCAAAGACGAAAAATAATAAAAAAAATATTCCTCTTTTCTCACACAGCACGAACCAGGGTCCTTTTAAGTAAATATTTTTGTAATCATTCTCAAGCCAAACATATGTGTGCAGATCAAAATAAATAAAATAGAATCGGTTCCCTTCGTTTCTTTTTTCTTTTTGTGCTCTAATGAGTTGAAAGGTTCATTATGTTGACTATTTTTTTTTCCTCTTCCTTCTTCCCTTCACTGAAGGAAGGGTGCAACTCCAACACTCTCTGGCTCGGAAGATGAGACTGAGTGATTATTGTAATTCATAGGGCCTTAATTAGCTGCACAAACCATTAGCTACAATTAGACCATTATAAAACACTTGATATGCTGTGTCAACCAAAGGGCCTCATTTATTCTGGTGGCAGAATGGGCAGAGAGAGAGAGGCAGCAAAACAGAGGCAGGGGCTGCAGAGCTGAGCATGCTAATAAAGACAGATTTTTGATTTAAGATGTTGCCGATAGAGCTTCCGAATTAATCTCAATAGCTGTCTAATTTGTGTCGGTAGATGGTATATTTATTGTAAAATGACACCAAAGCTAAATGAGTTACCTGAAGCAGGAGAGAACATGTCAGCAATGGGGAGAGAGAGAGAGAGAGAGAGAGAGAGAGAGAGAGAGAGAGAGAGAGAGAGAGAGAGAGAGACTTGTCTTTCTGCTGAAGAGGGAGGAGCGGTGGAGCAGAAGATTCTCCATGGAGCAGCTGGCCTCATCCTGCTCTGTGAGAAGCCAAGTCACAATGCAAGAGGAGGAGGAAGGAGAAGGAGGAGAAGGAGAATGAGGAAGAAAGTCGAGGAGGAGGAAGGAGGGAGGAGGAGGAGGAGATGGAGGAGGATGGAGCAGGAGCAGGAGGGAGAAGGAGTGGAGGAGGAGAAAGAGGAGGGAGGTGGAGGAGGAGGAAGGAGGAGGAGGAGGACAAAGAGGAGGAGAAGGAGGGGGAGGAGGAGGAGAAGGAGGAGGCTGGCAGGAAGAGGAGGAGGAGAAAGGAGGGGGAGGAGAAGAAGGGGGAAAGAAGAGGGAGGGGAGGAGGAGGAGAAGGCTGGCAGGAAGAAGAGGAAGAGAAGCAGGAGGAGGATGGGAAGAAGAAGAGGCTGGAAGGAAGAGGAGGAGGAGAAAGGAGGGGGAGGAGAAGAAGGGGGAGAGAAGAGGGAGGGGATGAGAAGGAGGAGGAGGAGGCTGGCAGGAAGAGGAGGAGGAGGCGAAGCAGCAGGAGGAGAAGCAGCAGGAGGAGGAGGATGGGAAGAAGAAGGGGAGGCTGAAAGGAAGAGGAGGAGGAGTAGCAGGACAACAACAAAGATGATTGGGGATTTGAAGGCTAAAACATACGAAGGACAGTTGCAGGAATTGGCCTTGGCTAGTCTAACGAAAAGAAGGACTTGGGGTGACCTGATAGCAGTGTTCCAATATTTGAGGGGCTCCTACAAAGACGGGTGTGTGTGTGTGTGTGTGTGTGTCAAATTATTTTCCAAAACACCAAAAGGCCTGACAAGAAACAATGGATGGATAGTAACCAACGACTGAAGAAACCTAGAACTAAGGAGAGGTTGTGGGTTCTCCATCACTGGAGCTTTTCCAAAAGAGACTGGGCAACCATTTGTCTGAAATGGTATAGGGTCTCCTGCCTGAGCAAGGGGTTGGACTAGAAGACCTCCAAGGTCCCTTCCAACTCTGTTATTCTACGTTCTATCAGTATACATCCTGTAGCAAACAGGAAGCAGGTTTATGGGTGACAGAAGCGAGAGCAGACTTAAGGAAGTAATATTTGATTTAGTCACGTTCTTAAGCAAAGTTGAAGAGAGGACAGCTGTGCTAGTCTGACACAGTGAAATTAACTGGTCGGTTTGGATTAATATTGTAAATATATTTGATGACGCCTTATTTGCTCAGCCTAACTCCCACAAACCGGTTGCAAAATTTGGAGAGAAGCACGGCCTGTGGCTGAATACATAGAAGCCTGGCTTTCAATACAAAGAAATGCAGGAAGAAGGAGAAGGAGGAGGAGGAGGAGGAGGAGGAGGAGGAGGAGGAGGAGGAGGAGGAGGAGAAGAAGAAGAAGAAGAAGAAGAAGAAGAAGAAGAAGAAGAAGAAGGAGGAGGAGGAGGAGGAGGAGGAGGAGGAGGAGGAGGAGGAGGAGGTTGGAAGGGACCTTGGAGGTCATCTAGTCCAACCCCCTGCTCAGGCAGGAAACCCTACACCATTTCAGACAAATGGCTGTCCAGTCTCTTCTTAAAAACTTCCAGTGTTGGAGCATTCACCACTTCTGGAGGCAGGTTGTTCCACTGGTTAATTGTTCTCACTGTCAGGAAGTTTCTCCTTAGTTCTAGGTTGCTTCTCTCCTTGATTAGTTTCCATCTGTTGCTTCTCATCCTGCCTTCTTCAGCTGCTTTGGAGAATAGCTTGACTCCCTCTTCTTTGTGTTATGTTTCTGATATGAATGTTTACCCTTTTTTAGCCACAACTTTCTCTCCCAAAATGGAGATTACTGTATCAAAACAACCAGGGGATGAAATATATAGGTAGTCCTCAATTTATGTCCACATTTGAGATCAGAATCACTATTGCTAAGGAAGGTGACTGTTAAGAGGGTCAGGCCTAGTTTTATGACCATTTTTTGCCATAGTTGTTTAGCAAATCTCAGCAATTTGTTAAGTGAATTGTGCGGTCGTTAAGCGAATCCCGCCTGCTCCGTTGATTTTGCTTATTGGAAATGGCAATCATGAGATGCTGGGACACTGCAAATAATCACCAAGTGTCCGAATTTAAATCAGATGACTATGAGGATGCTGTGACGGTTGTAAGTATGAGGAACAGTCATAAGTGATTTTTTCCCCCAGTGCCATTGTAACTTTGATCGAGGCCTACCTGTCATGTGACGTCCGCCACTTCACATGTGTTATGATTTTGGGGAAAGACCAAGATTTATTTTATTTTGCAATATTTGATATGCACCTCTGATTCAGTGAAAGGTAATATATTCACAATAATCGTACATAAGTCCAGGAAGCTTCGTCTGCATGGGCGAAAAAAATGGTCCTTTTAGCTTTTTGACAGTGTTGATGGTTGGAAGAGACAGAAGATCAACATGGTGGTGATAGGGACGGTGGAATAAATTCATTCATTTCCACTTGATATAAAATGTTTATGTTGTTTTTCGCATGACTTTATTCCGGACCGTTTCCAGAGTAATCGGTGATTTTAGAAGTCTGGGAGAGAAAATTTGATGTGAAAGACGGACACGGTTTTACATTCGTTCCTAGGCTTCTTTTACCCCCCAAGTTAGTGCCTTCAGTGGTTTGTAACATTTCAGACAAATGACAATAAATGGGATCCCAAAGGAGGTTTTCACCCCAATACATATTAATATGCATGTCTTTGTTGAAAGTTCTTCCGATATTTTCAACGCAAATGTGTATTTTGTAGCATGCTTCGTTTTTACAAAGGTGAGAAAACAAAGCTAAGAAAGCACCAAGGAGCCCACAGTCGTCATCTTCCTCCTCTTCCTCCATGCCTCCTCCCTCCTCTTCCTCCCTCCTCCCTCCTCCCTCCTCCTTCTCCTTCTCTTCCTCGTCCTCCTCCTCCTCCATGCCTTCTCCCTCCTCCCTCATCATTGTGCTCCTCCTCCTCTTCCTCTTCCTTCTCCTCCTCCTTCCTCCTCCTCCATCCCTTCTCCATCCTGCTCCTCCCTCCTCCACCTCCTCTTCCCTCTCTTCCTCCTCCTCTTCCCTCCTCCTCCTTCTCCTCCTCCTCCTCTTCCTCTTCCTTCTCCTCCTTCCTCCTCCTCTTTCTTCTCCTCCTTCCTTCTCCTCCTCCTCCATCCCTTCTCCATCCTACTCCTCCTTCTGTTCATCCCCCTCCCTCCTCCTCCTCTTCCATCCCTTCTCCATCCTGCTGCTCCCACCTCCTCCTCCTTTTCCTTCTCCTCCTCCCTCCTCCTCCTCCACCCTCTTTCCTCCTCCCTCCCCCTCCTCTTCCTCCTCCTCTCCAACCCCCCCCCTACCTTCTAGCACTGATGATGCTAGCAAGTTGGCTCATGAAAAGTCTGCATGAAATCATCTAAGCTCAGAGAGCATCAGGGACCCCACAATCCAGTCCTGAGCCACAAATGTCCTCTTCTGTCAGTCTTTGTCTTGCTTAGAACCCGATTTTAAAAAAGAAGCCCTCGTTTACCGTTTGGATTTTGAGAACCTACCATTTTCAGGAGAACACCTATTGCCAGAGGTTTTTTTTTTTTTTAATAGATTGTGACCTCATATTTTCAGAATCAGCTCTTCCCAAAGATTTCCTGTGGTGGAAATCTTGCAGCCGAAGATAAGGCAGTGAGCAGTTCAACCCTATTCCCCGGGCAACTTTTATATGGCGTTAATCGATGTTTCAGAGAGATACAGGCAGAAGCATGAAATGAGCAAAACTGAGTCTGGAGTTTATTCTCTGCTTTTTGAAAGTAATGGCAATGGAGGAAGCTGGAAGCCCCAAGCTCTAAGAGAGAGGGAGAGAGAGAGAGAGAGAGAGAGAGAGAG
>NW_015388339.1:76236-84699 GCF_001527695.2 Protobothrops mucrosquamatus | reverse complement strand
TTCTACAGCCCCTCCCCCCTCTTAGTCCAATTTAACTTTTAGGATTCTTTTTTGTATTTGGACTGGGGAAATCCATTTCTAGTCCCACCTTAGCTACAGAGGTTTCCTCTATCTCAGTTCAGAAGTGGTGAAGTGGTGAAGGTGTTGGACTAGGGGTGGAGAGACCCAGCATCTAGTCCATTTTTAATCAGGGAAGTTTCTGAGGTGATATTGACTCAGTCAAAAAATATCAGTCTACCTCAGGGGGTCTTCAACCTTGGCAACTTTAAGACTTGTGGACTTTAACTCCCAGAATTCCTCAGCCAGCTTTGCTTTGCTGGCTGAGGAATTCTGGGAGTTGAAGTCCACAAGTCTTAAAGTTGCCAAGGTTGAGGACTCCTGGTCTACCTTATCTCACCGTGTTGTGGTGGGGGAAAAAAAATAGAAGGAGGGAGTACTATGAATATTGTCTTGAGATCTATTTGCAAAAGGTAGAATACAAATCAAATCAAATCAATAAATTATATGTGGATGGTTATTTTTTATATACTTGACAAGGAGAAATTACTGGGCAAAAATATTCATGTATTCATAGAACATAGAACACAAAATAATAGGGAAGAGAAGGGAAGGGAAGGGGAGGGAAGGAGGGAAGGAAGGAAGGAAGGAAGATATATCGATCTCTCTATCTCTATCTCTATCTCTATCTCTATCTCTATCTCTATCTCTATCTCTATCTCTATCTCTATCTCTATCTCTATCTCTCTCCCTCCATTATATCTGTCTGTCTGTCTGTCTGTCTGCCTGCCTGCCTGCCTGCCTGCCTGCCTGCCTGCCTGCCTGCCTGCCTGCCTGCCTATCTATCTATCTATCTATCTATCTATCTATCTATCTATCTATCTATCTATCTATCTATCTATCTATCTATCTATCTATCTACCTACCTACCTACCTACCTACCTACCTACCTACTTATCTAGCACCTGAAGATAGATCTACCTACCTACCTACCTACCTACCTACCTATCTATCTATCTATCTATCTATCTATCTATCTATCTATCTATCTATCTATCTATCTATCTATCTATCTATCTATCTATCTACATACTTACCTACCTATATACCTATCTACTTACAGTATCTACCTATCTACTAGTGAATCAGCTGGCAATGGATAAAAAAATACCGTATAGCTTTATTGTTTTTCCTTCCCTAAAACTTTGCATCTATTCTTTAGGATTTTTGGCATTGCCTCACAAAAGAGTATGACTAAGATGTATGTTAGTTTCATATAATACCCCCTCTTTCGTATTAAATCCTCCTCCCAATGAAAAATCTTTAAAGATTTCCATTATACAATCTTCTCTGTACCCGTCACAGGTCTGATGCCCACAGAATGGATGAATTCCTGAACAACGGCTGCAAATTTAATCCAGCCGTTGACAAGAAATGTAGAAATTTATAGGTGTATGCTTAAAAAGCTACACTCAAAAGGTAAAGGTGAAGAATGTTCACCATCGATTGGACAGGTTAGTCTCAGTTTCTTCCTACAGCAAGGGATCCCACACAACTTATCCAAAAATTAATAAACTACAGAGCAGATAAAAGAATAACAGAGTTGGAAGGGACTTTGGAGGTCTTCTAGTCCAACCCCTTCCTCAAGCAGGAAACCCTATACCATTCCAGACAAGTGGCTATCCAATTTCTTCTTAAAAGCCTCCAGTGATGGAGCACCCACAACTTCTAGAGGTAAGTTGTTCCACTGGTTAATTGTTCTCCCTGTTAGGAAATTTCTCCTTAGTTCTAGGTTGCTTCTCTCCTTGATTAGCTTCCATCTGTTACTTCTTCTCCTGCCTTTGGGTTCTTTGGAGAACATGTTGACCCCCTCTTCTTTCTGGCAACCCCTCAAATATTGGAAGACTGCTATCATGTCACCCCTACTCCTTCTTTTCACTAGACTAGCCATACCCAATTCCTGCAAGTGTTCTTCATATCCCAAAGATGCTTTTTCACGAGGCAACTGGACTTTCTTGTTTTTTCTTTGAAGATGTTTTGCTTCTTCAGTCTTCAGGCCTTTAATCATCCTACTTGCTCTTCTCTGCACTTTTTCCAAAGTATAAAGCTCTGTATCAGTGACTGAGTAATTATACGAAGACATGGCTTTTCCCAAATGCATTTTGGATTCAGACTTGATGGAAAATGAATGACTTGGGTTTTGGATCCAGACATGGATGCATATCCAAGGAATCCATGTTCTGAATTAAATCTTACTTTATATACACCACAAACTTGAAAGACGTTGAGATAGATTTTCTTCCCCAGAAAATCTTCAATCAATCAATGATGAGATCAAAGTTCACCCTATTCATTCTTTCATTCATTGTAAAACTGAGTAAGCTTTCATGGTTTGCTAATCTTTCCAAAGAGAACTATCAGTGCTTCTTAGTGTAGAACAAAACTGTTATAACCAACTAGGGCAATTAATTTACAGCATTCTAATTTTTGTTCCAGTCTATTTGGTAAATAGGTGTAAGTGCAGCTTCATTAAAAACATTTAATTATTTACTCAAGGGACCAGAACAGCTGTTCAGCCAGGTAAAGAAATTTGCAGGCAAATTTTTGAAATGTGGACTCTATTTCCACTTAAATAGATTTTTCATAATGCATTAAAAAAATCTATTACTTTGCAAATATAGATGTAGATAATATGTGCTGTGTATTTTTTTTTTTTTTTTAAAATAACAACTTCAAGATCCCAGCTATGTACAATTTGCTTCTTTGTTGCTCCTACCCAAGGTTTGAAAATTACAACTCATTTTTAATTTTCCCCAGGGATTTCATAATATTGCAAGAACCAATAGAAATAAATCCTGAAGCTCCAGATATTATTCCCAACAAGGATACCTATTTTAAGTGGCAACAAATAGTTCTTTAGTTTTTTTCGGAATTTTGAGTGAAAGTACAAATGATAATTCTATTGTAAGGTCTAAACTACGCTGAAAATGTTAAAGTTTCTTTCAAGTTGATCTTGACTCTAAATGACTAAATCAATAAGGGCATGAGGTTTTTTTGGATATAAATATGGAATAATCTCCTCCTCCTCCTCTTCCTCCTCCTCCTCCTCCTCCTCCTCCTCCTCCTCCTCCTGCTGACTTTTTGGTGCCCCTTGGATCCTTTTTCTCAAACTAAGGTGGACAAAGTATACCAGGTGAAGTCTAGCTACTGGAAAATAAAATGAAGTTTTATATTGCCTTTATATTACAAGGTTAAATGATTTGTTTGATTTTAGGTGTGATTGCTTCACTGGGAACTAAGATAAGTGATGGTTTCATTTCACATTTCAGCAAATCAGAAGGAAGGAAGTGTGCAGGCAAACCTGGAAACAAGTTTATTTATTAACTGATATTGATCTATTTTGCAATACAGATGTCTGAAATTCCTATATCACCGAAATATATTCTAAGGCAGCAATAGAACAATAAGGAGATATTTGTTTTAAAAAAATCAGACTATGTTTAGCACTACTGGGACAATTCATTATCTAGACTTTCCCCAAGATCTTCTTTGAACTTCTTCCATTTTCTTTTGCGGTTCTGCAGGAAAAAAAAACAACAACAGATGCACAGGTATAGGATAGGCAGTACCTGGCTCAACAGTAGTGCATTTGAGAGGGATACAGCAGGGGTGTCAAACTCAATTTCATTGAGGGCCGCATCAGCATGGCGGTTGCCCTCGGATGCGGCCCGTGAAGTGGTTTCATGTGGCCTGCGAAGCCATCCTGGAAACAGTGAGGGAACGCCTCCCACTGCCTTGTCCCTGGCCCAGGCTGGCCGGGAGTCAATGTACAATTTTGTGGTGGCCATCTATGCTGAAATGCATTCAGTCTTAGCTCCACAAGGCCATCTGGAAACAGCGAGGAACCAGCCCCTGCCGTGTCGGCCCCGCTCCCTGGGTGCATGCTGGGGAGGTGTCACCCTTTGTGAGGAATGAAGGAATGGACCATGCCTTGGTGCTTGCCTCGGTCCCACCCCCTTCTGCCAGAGACCCTCAGATCTGTCCCACTCCTGCCCAGTCCCCCACAGGCACCCTTGATGTAGAGCTGGCCGTGCCCACCCAGTAGGCCACACCCACTCCATCCACACCCACCCAGCCCCCCGAGGGCAACCACAATGCTGATGCGGCCCTCAATGAAATTGAGTTTGACACCCCTGGTGTAGGGTCTCCTGCTTGGGTGGACGGGATTGGAGTAGATGACTTACAAGGTCCATTCCAACTCTAATGTGGTGACCAAAACTGGATCCAGTATTGAGTTTTCTAGTATCTAGATCTAGGTTTCCTGGTGGATCACCATTTAAGTAGGAGCCAGCAGTGTGCTGCAGCTGTCAAAAAAAGCTAATGCAGTTCTAGGCTCTATCAACAGAGGGAGAATATCAAGATCACGAGAAGTGATACCACTTTATACTGCATTAGTGGGACCACACTTGGAATACTGCATCCAGTTCTGGTCACCACAATGCCAAAAAAAAAAAGATATTTAGAAAAAGTGTAGAGAGGAGTAACAAAAATGATCAGGTCTAGAGGCTAAATTATAACATGAACAGCTAAGGCCCAACCTTTTGGGCAGCAGGGACTGGTTCCATGGAGAGAGGTTTTTCCATGGATCGGAGAGGGCATGGTTTCGTGTTCTGCCTACATCCCATGGATGGGGCTTCGCTTGTTTGCATAGCCCAGTTTCTGGCATGTCATGGCCTGGTGCCGGTTCATGGACCAAGAGTTGGGGACCTCTGCGCTAAGGTATGTTTAGCCTAATGATGAGAAGGATTAGGATCTGAGAGCAGGACAAGTGGCAAATGTATGGAAGCTCATCAGAGGGAGACCCAACCTGGAAATAACAAGAAAATTCCTGACAGTGAGAATGATTAATCAACAGAACAGTTTGCCTCCTGGAGTTATAGATGCTCCATTACTAGAGGTTTTCAAGAAAAAAAAATGGACCATCGTCTGTCTAGTGTAGGAAGTCAGCATCCCCCCCCCCAAAATGAAATAGTTTGGGAAATATTAAAAAAAAACAGGATGGAATATTTCCCCTAAGGGAGAAAGGGAGAAAAAAATCTTAACAAAGACAGAAGACCAGTCTCCCTTTTTTCAGGAGGCCAGTCTTTAGAAATAGAGATTTGGTAATCCATTAAGAAAGACTGGGGCACACTATTCATAAGCAAAATGGCTTCAGCCCCCACAGCTGATGGGATTAAAAATGTACATTCCCCCACCCAGCTCCAAGGACAGGATAGGACCTCCCGGCCACAATGGGAGTCAGGCAACAACAATTAGAATATCAAAAGGGCGCACTCAAGCACAGGTCAAAGTACATTTCACAACAGGCATCTCAAACACAAAACCACAAAGAAGATATTAAAAACCCACCCACGCTCAACTCCATTTGGTCAACTGTCCCAGGACTGCATGCTGTTGCTGGTTCTGCTCATCATTAAACTTTCTTGTCTAAGCAGCCAGCCTCCATTTTATTTACTCCCGGCTTGGAACTGAACCTGATTTTTCTTTCAACACTAGAATGGTATAAGGACTCTTGTCTTGGGCAGGGGGTTGACTAGAAGACCTCCAAGGTCCATTCTAGTCCTGTGATTCTATGATTACAAGATTCAAAGTGAGAAAGAAAGCAGATTAGGATATTATTTAATGAGCCTAAAGTGAGGTCCAGGAATTCCAGGTTGAGGTCCACACATCGCCACCAAAGTTACCAGGTGGCTTTGAGCCAATGTTACTTTGCAGCTCAAATTTATTTTTATGGGATATGGGAAAATTGGAGAAGAAAGTATTAGTTATTCTCCCTTGAACTCCTGGAGGAAAGAGGGATATAAATTGAACAAATGACTCATTACAACAACCCTGGATTTTCCCACCTACAAATATAAAGTAAATCCGACATGGATTTTCTTGAGCCAGAAATAATGTGATTCTCTGAAGAGATTCCCCTCATGGCACACCGTTCTCAATCAACGGTGCATAGGTGGGACTGAGCAATAGTCTAGGTGAGATACGCGAAACTAATTAAGTCTTTAAAACTTACTGTAAATAAATAGCAGAATGGCTGTACACCTATAAATTTCTTTCTTGGGAAAAGTTAGGTTTTTTTTTGTTTCTGATGTAGTACAACCTGGTGTTTCTTAATAACAAGATTAGTGAGTCCGGATACAAGAAACGTACAGATGAGTCTCATGTAAGGAATATGTTAGCATGTCTCATCTGTTCTGTAAACACACAACAGGTTTAGAAAGAAGCGTGTTGTTTTGTATGTTGGGCAAATGGAGAGAAGATGTTATTTTTGAAAAGGCGTCTTCCCAAATCCATGGGGGAAATTGATGGGCATTTCTCAAAGTATACGCCAATCTATACATAGTGTAAAGTATACACTAAAGTGCCATACTTTTCTATGTAAGCAATGAGTAAGTGATAGAAAAGTCCAGAGCAACTTCCTTCCTTCCTTCCTTCCTTCCTTCCTTCCTTCCTTCCTTCCTTCCTCCCTCCCTCCCTCCCTCCCTTCCTTCCTTCCCTTCCCTTCCCTTCCCTTCCCTTCTCTTCCTCCTTTTATCTTCCTTTCCTTTTCTTTCCTCTCCTCTCCTCTCCTCCCCTTTCATTTCCTTTCCCTTCCTTTCCACCATCCCTCCATCCACCTTTCCCCTCCCTTATCTCACCTGATTCTCCCTAACCTCTCTACAGGTGCTCAGCCAATGCAGAATTGAAATACGATAATGGATAACACAAAAATACTATTTTTGTAGGTATTTCTTTTTTCTATTGAATGGGGAGGTGGAGGAATCCCCTTGCCGAACTGCATTCTAGATTTTAAAAGGGCTAGATCAACAAGAAATTAGAAGAGCTTTCACTTCCCATTAAACAATTATGACACATGATTCAGAAAAGCATCTGAGACAAGAAAAATAGCTCAGACAAAGCAACTGGAGCGAAATACATATTGGGAATAGCAGTTTATCCTGCAGCTTCATTCCCGTATCCTTCTACCATAATGATCCCGCCAAATAAAAACCACATTATTCCCTGGTGTCAAAATGATGAAGTGGCTGGCCATTAGTTTTTCAGAGAGCTTGAAGAGAAAATGTAGAAAGACAGACAAGGAAATAATAAAGGAGTTGAGAATCAGGCTTGGGAGCAGTGCTGGTGCATTTTGTTTCGAACCAGAAAAAATAATAATAATAACGTGGCACAGAGGTTATAGCAAAGTAAGTAAAAAAAATGGCAGCAAAAGATTATATAAGACAAAATTAAAGAAAAGGTAAGGATAGATAGATAGATAGATAGATAGATAGATAGATAGATAGATAGATAGATAGATAGATATGGATATGGATAGATATAGGTAGGTAGGTAGGTAGGTAGGTAGGTAGGTAGGTAGGTAGGTAGATAGATAGATAGATAGATAGATGATAGATAGATAGATAGATAGATAGATAGATAGATAGATAGATAGATAGATAGATAGATAGATAATGTAGGAAAGCCCCCCAGAATAAAATATTCTTAATTCTTAATATTAAAAAAGCAGAATATTGTATTTCCTATGAAGGAGAAGAGGAGAAACATCTTCATAAACGCAGAATGCATCCCCAGTCTTCCTGTGATAGGAAAATAGCCTTAAGCAGAAGCCCGAAGAGGCTAGTCTTTAGGAATGGATATCCATTCAGAAAGGCTGGGCCACTCTGTTCGTAAACAAAAAGCAGCCAGTAACTGAATAAGCAACACAATGGGCAAGGAGCTGAAACTGACAGATTAGCTCAGATAAACAAAACACCTCCTAGGATTTGCATTCCCCCTTTTGCCTGTAGAGCCAGCCATGACCCCTACATGACCCCATAGGAATCTGGCAACAGCCATTAAAATATTTAAGGACATATTCTTGCACAGGAAGAGGCATCACAATCGCAAAGCCCCAAAGAATGTATAAACGCCCACCTACTCTCAACCCCATTTTTTCAGACACCCCAGAAACATACTGCTGTCACTGTAGTTTCTGGCTACCAAATAAACAGAGACCTCCTTTTCAAAATACAGCATATCTCTATTTTATTTCAGTGTCTTTCTCCCTGCTTGGAAGGACCTGATGGACCTGATGGACCTGATTTTACTTCCAACAGATAAATAAAATAATAAACTAAACTAAACTAAATTAAACTAAACTAAACTAAACTAAACTAAACTAAACTAAACTAAACAATAAAATAAAATAAAATAAAATAAAATAAAATAATAAAACAAAATAAAATAAAAAATAAAATAAAGAAATAAAATAAAATAAAATAAAATAATAAAATAAAATAAAATAAACAAATAAAAATCAAAATAATAAATAAAATAAAAATTAAACTAAACTAAACTAAACTAAACTAATAAAATAATAAAATAAAATAATAAAATAAAATAAAATAATAAAATAAAATAATAAAA
>NW_015388339.1:62460-73377 GCF_001527695.2 Protobothrops mucrosquamatus | reverse complement strand
AGGAGGAGGAGGAGGAGGAGGAGGAGGAGGAGTGGTGGAAGGGGAGGAGGAGTGGAAGGGGAAGAGAGGAGGAGTGGAACATGAGGAGAAGGAGAAGGAGAAGGGGAGGGGAAGGGGAAGGGGAAGAGGAGGGGAAGGAGGACTGTGGGCTCCTTCATGATATCTGAGCTTGGTGGTTTTCTTGCAGGCATTTCATGACCCAACTAAGTTCTGCACTGATGATGTTTCCTAGTTGGGTCACTAAATGAATGGTAGCAAGTCCAGGACTACCTGTACCTCATAGCTTATGCTAGTAAAGTGTTCACGTGACACACATCCGGCTACACAACAAACATAGCAATTGTTGAGTGATGAGATATCTATCCATGTAGCAATAAGCACCATTATTCTTCTGACCATTATTCTTCTGGAAGAAGAGAAGGAAGGAAGGAAGGAAGGAAGGAAGGAAGGAAGGAAGGAAGGAAGGAAGGAAGGAAGGAAGGAAGGAGAAAGAGAGAAAGAGAGAAAGAAAGAAAGAAAGAAAGAAAGAGAAAGAGAAAAAGAAAGAAAGGGAGAAAGGAAGGAAGGAAGGAAGGAAGGAAGGAAGGGAGAGAAAGAAAGAAAGAAAGAAAGAAAGAAAGAAAGAAAGAAAGAAAGAAAGAAAGAAAGAAAGAAAGGGAGGAAAACAGGAAGGAAGGAAAGGGAGAGAAAGAAAGAGAGAGAAAGAAAGAAAGGAAGGAAGGAAAGAAAGAAAGGGAGGAAGAAAGGAAGGGAAAGAAAGAAAGAAAGAAAGAAAGAAAGAAAGAAAGAAAGAAAGAAAGAAAGAAAGAAAGAAAGAAACTTTGCAGGAGAAGCCAGAGGTTGGAAGGTTACTACAATGCTGGCTCATTGACCCCTGTCACTGAAACAATAAAAGAGACCAGAATGGCCATTGGCTGATTGGATGTGACATGTTTCTTTGAAGGAGTGAGGAACACAGGCCCTCTGATGCATAAAACCCACCTGACATCCATCGAATGGTGTTTCCTTTGTAGCAAAAGTGCTCTGCAATTTTAAGCATCGAAAACAATTCTTCTTCGACTGCACCATATTTCAGCTATCTTTCATTTTATTCCCCCTTTCTCTGCACGTTGTAGTTTTGGAACTATAGGTGTCGGACGAGCAAGAGAAGGACAATTTGGAAAAGGCCTACAAGAAAAGATGTATGGTTCGGCAACAACATCACTGCTTGTCGCTAGCGGTGTTTCAGTATCGCCACTGTTATCTTCTGTGTTTTGTTTTTTTTCCCCCAGGCTTGGCTCCTGCAATGAAACACAAGATGTAATAAAACACAACTGTAGGGCCAGAATGTCCAGGGCTGATATATAAAGCACTATTAGGCCTCTTAGGGGATATTGTACCTTTAATTGGAAGTTTCCTGTTTTCATGTTCAACCTGTTTCATCGTTTCTTTGTTCGTTTCTTTGTTTTGCCCAAGATGACAAGGGAGGAATTAAAAAAGGAATTGCTCTTTAGTTACCCCTAAAGTCAGCTTCAATTTCCTCTAAGTGTGTCATATGTCCAGACCTGTGATTTTACTATGGAGGAAGGGAAAGAAGGACGAGGAGGAAGGCTGTTTTGTATTCTGTTTTTTTTTTTCTTTTCTCCTTCTTCCCCTCTCCACACACCCGACTTCCTTATAACTCTCTTCTAACACTGATGCTGTCACCTAGCTGGCTAACAAAATGTCTATAAGAAAACAACCAAGCTCAGAGCACCAAGGACACCACAGTCCTCCTCCTCCCCTCTTCTCCTTCTTCCCCTCTCCACACACCTAACTTCCTTCTAACTCGCTTCTAACACTGATGATGTTACCTAGCTGGCTAACAAATTGTCTACAAGAAAGCAACCAAGCTCAGAGCACCAAGGACACCATAGTCGTCGTCGTCCTCCTCCTCCTCCTCCCCCTCCCCCCCTCTTCTCCTTCTTCCCCTCTTCACATACCTTTCCTTCTAACTCCCTTCTAACACAGATGATATTACCTAGTTGGCTAACAAAATGCCTACAAGAAAACAACCAAGCTCTCAGAGCACCAAGGACACCACAGTCATCCTCATCCTCGTCCTCCTCGTCCTCGTCCTCCTCCTCCTCCTCCTCCTCCTCCTCCTCCTCCTCCTCCTCCTCCTCCTCCTCCTCCCAAAGGCCCTTAAAATTGGATTCAGGGTATATCTCTATCAGGTATATGCCTGAGAGACGGGCTATGACAATCACCTAGAGGAGGCCAGCAGTTCTTGAGATCAGGACAGAAACCATGAATGCCACAATGCCAATCAGTGGAGCTTCATCTCACGAAGAAGCCAATTTTAAAACCACCCTGGAGAACCACTGCCACCCTCACCACCCTTTGAAGAAGTCATCTGTTTAACTTCTGAAAAACAGAAAGGCTTAAATGACACCCTTGAAAAGTTGTGGGTATTTATCACTGTAATTGCCCGTCAGGATCTTGCTTGATAAAATGGTCTTTAATGACGTCCTCCGATGGAGAAATGTTTGGTGGATACTTTGTCAACATTTCAGAGATTCTACTTGGATCTGATCGCTCTGTAAAGACAGCTCTGTTCATTTCAAAGCCTCTTCCCCCCTCTTTCTCCCCCCCCTCCTCCTCCTCCTCTTCTTCGCCCCCATATCTGAGTTTCTCTTCATTTAAAGGAAGTGTAGGGAAACAGTGAAGGTTGTTCCTTTCACCGCTGAAGTGTGACAGTGTCTACCTGTTTGTTGGCATCCCACAGAGGAAGACAGATGCTGTCTGCAGTGATGTCTACAAGTTATTAAACTGGATGCAGTTCAGACATTAATGCCTGTCTGCTTCTGTGCAAAGAAAGCCCTTCCCTTCAATTTACAAAATTGCAGGCCCCATACCTCTAATAATATCGGTGACAGTACAGTATTTGCCTTCTTCGGATATTCATCTTTGTTCTCTTTTTCTTCTCCTGGAAGGCACTTCTGAAACATTTCTTTTCATCATCTTCTTGGATGAAAGGGGGGAGTTTTGACAACGTCCCATTGGTTTCCCTAAGTATAGCTCCTCAGGTATGGCACGGAAATTTTGCCCATATAAGGGAAAATCTAAATGCTCAGGAGATAGTCATCAAACTCTCTCACACTTTCTTTCTTTCTTTCTTTCTTTCTTTCTTTCTTTCTTTCTTTCTTTCTTTCTTTCTTTCTTTCTTTTTTCTTTATTTCCTCCTTCCTTCCTTTCTTTCCTACCTTCCTTCTTTTTTCTTTCTTTCTTTCTTTATTTATTTATTTATTTTTTCTTTCTTTCTTTCTTCTTTCTTTCTTTCTTTCTTTCTTTCTTTCTTTCCTCTAGCATCCAGAAATTCTCTAGTGTTTTTGGACTTAGAACATAGTTGGAAGCAACCTTGGAGGTCTTCTAGTCAAGCAGGAGACCTTATACCATTTTAGATAAATGGTTGTCCATTCTCTTTCTGAAAGTCTCCAGTGATGGAGTATTCACAACTTCTGAAGACAAGTTGTTCCATTGGTTTTTTTCTCTCACCATTAGGAAATTTCTTCTTAGTTCTAGATTGCTCTTCTCCCTGGTTAGTTTCCATCCATTGTTTCTTTCTTGCCTTTTGGTGCTTTGGAAAATAGTTTGACCACCTGGTCTTTGTAGGAGCCCTTCAAACATTGGAACAAATGGACTTAGTTTAGGAGAACACTCTCAGCAACAATGACCAGACAAGTTGTTGTGTACAAATAGAGAACAACTCCCCCCTCCCTTCTAGCACTGATTACATCACTTAATTGAGTAATGAAACATCTGCAAGAAAACCACCAAGCTCAGAGAGCACCAAAGACTTCACATTTCAACCCTGATCTATAGATATTCCCTTCTATTGGTTCTGAATTTTACTACTTTTCACTTTGTTTATGCTTTCATGGCAGTATTCTCAGCCAATGATTAAGCCATTGACTTCTGCTGCTAGTAGTCTTATAGATTCCATATTTCTGTTAGGGGACTGGAGGTTTAAACATATGAGGAATGGTTGCAAGAATTGGGTATGTCTAGTTCAGGGGTAGGCAACCTTGGCTCTTTTATGACTCATGGACTTCAACTCCCAGAATTCCTGAGCCAGCATGGCTCAGCTTGGAAACCTCTCCCTTTCCCCTCAGCATGGCTGGCTCAGGAATTCTGGGAATTGAAGTCCACGAGTCATAAAAGAGCCAAGGTTGCCTACCCCTGATCTAGTTTAATAGGAGTTGCAGTGGGGCAGTGGTTAGAATGCAGTACTACAAGGTAACTCACTGCTCATTCCAGGAGTTCGGTAAAATGAGGACCCAGATTGTTGGGGGCAAGATGCTGACTCTGTAAACCACTTACAGAGAGGCTATAAAGCACTGTGAAGCAGTATATAAGTCTAAGTGCTATTGCTATTGTTATTCCTTCCTCCCTCTCTCTCTCCTTCTCTACTTTCCTCTCTGGAGGCACAGTGGTTAGAATGAAGTACTGCAGGCTAACACTGCTCACTGCCTGGAGTTCGATCCTAACCGACTCAAGGTTGATTCAACCTTCCATCCTTCCAAAGTCGGTAAAATGAGGACCCAGATTGTTGGGGGCAAAGGCTGACTCTGTCAACCACTTAGAGAAGACTGTAAAGCACTATGAAGCGGTATATAAGTCTACGTACTATTGCTATTAATGAAAAGAAGGACTAGGGGTGACATTATAGCAGTCTTCCAATGTTTGAGGAGCTGCCACAAAGAAGAGGAGGGGGTCACACTATTCTTCAAAGCACCTGAAGACAGAGCAAGAAGCAATGGATGGAAACTAATCAAGGAGAGAAGCAACCTAGAACTAAGGTGAAATTCCCTGGCAGTGAGAACAATTAGCCAGTGGAACAACTTGCCTCCAGCAGTTGTGGATGCTCAAACACTGGAAGTTTTTTCAGAAGAGATTGGAATTCTCCACTGAAATGTGATGGCAAATAACTGATTTTTCACAGGGGTTAATTTTCTCCTAAAGTCCAGAAAAGTGATTTGATTCATTTCCTTAAGAACATATTTCAGCTACTTCTAATAATGAAGATATTTAAACTGCATGATTTCAGATCACGTGACTCACTCTTTCATTCCTTAAGTGAATCCAGATTCATCTTTTTATTTTTCATCATATCTTATTTTTGGTTCTCATTTTTTCCCCCCTCGGAATGGAGATATATATGTGAGGGAGGATGAGAAAGTCCCAGAAAAGCACTGGAATTTGTCTTTATGAAAGAAAATACTGTAGATATTTCGCCAAAAAGGACAGATAGTGAAAATAGATTAGTTCATTTGAGCAGTATGTGGGAAAAATATATTTCCTGAAGCAGGTGGTGCGGATAGGGAGAACAGAGGAAGAAAAATGTTGTGTACCAAGATGTGTTCTCCAAAATGTGATTTTTCGCATCAGGAGAGAAAACAGCAAAAAATCACTTGGCCATGGAGGGCTGGCAGAAACTCCAAAGAGACCTTTTGGTTTTGCTGACTCTGGAAGGGAAAAAAAAAAGAAATATATATTCAGCTAGATAGGCGATATTATCTCTGTTGAAAATAATGGAAAATGCAACACACCACCCAATTAGTTGAGTCAGAAGTCAGAATAACAGAGTCGGAAGGGACCTTGGAGGTCTTCTAGTCCAACCCCCTGCTCAAGCAGGAGACCTTATGTTGTCCAGTCTCTTTTTAAGAGCCTCCAGTGATGGAGCACCCACAACTTCTGAAGGCAAGCCAAAAGTTAATTGGTTAATTGTTCTCATTGTCAGGAAATTTCTCCTTAATTCCAGGTTGCTTCTCTCCTTGACTAGTTTCCATCTATTGTTTCTTGTCTTGTCTTCTGGTGCTTTGGAAAATAAGTTGACCCTCTCTTCTTTGTGGCAGCCCCTCAAATATTGGAACACTGCTATCATGTCCCCCCTAGTCCTTCTTTTCTCTTGACTGGCCAAACCCAATTCCTGCAACCATTCTTCATATTTTTTAGTTTCCAGGCCTTTAATCATCTTAGTTGTTCTTCTTTGCGCTTTTTCCAGTATCTCAACAACTTTTTGTAATTTGGTGACCAAAACTGAATGCAGTATTCCAGCTGTGGACTTTCTAAGCAGTACTAAGGCTTCATGTGATTTTGATTCTATGCCTCTGTTTACACAACCAAGGACTGTATTAGCTTTTTGGGCTGCTGCCGCACACGGCTGGCTCGTGTTTAAGTGATCGCCCACTGGGACTCCACAGTCTCTCTCACAGTTAGTATGTCAACGCTGCAAATACTGTATATTCTTGCTTTGACAATATGCAGAACTGTCTGGTATTTATATAGTTAAACAAGCAACTGGGAAAGAGGGAGGAGCATAAGGATAGTCCTGGAGAAAGAAACCGGAAGTAAATCACATCTTCCAAGTTGATTGGAAGATGTGAACCATGACCCTACAATAAGGGAGTGGGAAATGCTTGGAATGTATATGCGTAACGGAAGAGAAGCCAGACCTAAGCATTTCCACCATGCTGTACTGACGTCTCTGTAACCTTAATAAATGCTTTTAGGAAAAAATATGCCTGAAAGTCCTTTTAAGTGTTTCGTTAATCAGACACATGACATAGTATTTTTTTCCCTTAATTCCAGGTTGCTTTTCTCCTTGATTAGTTTCCATCCATTGCTTCTTGGCCCGCCTTCAGGTGCTTTGGAGAATAGATTGACTCCCTCTTCTTTGTGGCAGCCTCTCAAATACTGGAATACTGCTATCGTGTCATCCCTAGTCCTTTTCATTAGACTAGACATTCCCAGATCTTTTAACCATTCTTCATATGTTTTAGCCTCCTCTGAGTTGCTCATCTCTGCACTCTTTCTAGAGTGTTAACATCTTCTTTTTTTACATTGTGGCAACTGAGATTGGAAGGATGCTGTCATTGTTTCTAGTCCTTCTTTTCACTAAACTAGACATACCCAATTCTTGCAACCATTTTCATACATTTTAGCCTCCAGCCATGTGAATCAGAGTTTACAAGTGGGAAATACATGTGAGATCCTATGTGGCCATACAACAGAAATAATACAAATTATTTACCTGGGCAGGTGGGCCATTTGCCCACTGACATCACAATGTATACCACATTGTTTGATGTCATGGGATTTTTACCTTACATCGATGCCCTATTGCAGTAAATTAAGGTTGTTATAGTCTCCCCATCACAAGACCCATCACAAGCCTCTCACTGATGACTCACACCTGACCCATCACAAGACCCTCACTTGACACACCCACACCTGAAGCCCTTATAAACAGAAGAAATTCAACATCGACATCCCCTAAATTCCATTGAAGATGTTACCCAGCCTGGGAACAAAATGTTCAGAAACAAACCCACAAACTCAGAGAACTAACTTTTACCCTCAAACTAGGCATGTTTAGTCTCACAAAGAGAAGGCTTAGGGGTGACATGATAGCATCTTTGAATACTTGAAGGCTCTGACTGGATGGTGGCGAATGGAAGGATTTATACTCCTTGCAGACAGTTGGTCATTTGCATTCTTTTAGAGAGTCGTTGAGGCCACTTGGAGATTTATCTATGTCGTTAGGGTCACCTGAGTAGTGCAAATGAGTGTGGAGCCTTGTTGGAAATGCTGAAAGGACTGTGTCTTCAGGACCACCTGTATAGTACAAATGGGTGTAGAGCCTTCTTTGCACTTCTCAGGTGACCCTGAAGGCACAGACAAACTTCCAAGTGGCCTCAATGAATCTCAGAAAGAATGCAAATGACCAGCTGTCTGAAAGGAGTATAAATCCTTCCATTCCCCACCATCCAGTCAGAGCTGAAGAAGCTTCTTGGATGTGAAGCAAAATGTCTTCAAAGAAACACAAGAAAGTCCGGTTGCCTCCTGAAAAAGCATTATTGGGACAACCATGACCTGGATGACTAAGAATCTCCATGGGCATAAGGGAAAAAAAGATGGACTCTCATTTCAATACATAAAAAGTAAATATTGCTGCATATTTTCGGGCTAAAGAGAGAGCAATATCAGTCCAGGAGTAAAAGTTGGAGCTGTCAAGAACAAGGGACATTAACTGCCAAAGATATTATGAATCACAAGACACCTATTTTCAATAAATGTTCATTGGCTCATTTACCCTGGGACTTGGCAACATACATCAAAATTCAGGACTTTGTTCAGTATGTAAAGGTGCAAAGAAATGGATGGGGGGGATACCCTTAGGAGAGGGGTAGTAATTGCCTGCCCGTTGACTTTCCTGGGTTCAAGCCGGCTGACGCCGATGCAGATCCACCATCCCCAAATAAGAGGTTAAACCGAAGCTGCAGCAAGAGAGAAAAGAATCTGCTTAACTTCCATTGACTTTGAGAAGGTTATATGGAAGGTTGACAATGTCAACACATGCAGCATGATTTATCTGGAGTTTTAAAAAGCTCTCAATAATGTTCCAGCTGACAGACATCTGTTTAAGGAGAAAGTTACAGGAATCGTTCTTGCGGTCTTAAACCAAAAGGCTCTCAGAAGACTGGAAACTAAAAACGAGACCATCATATAATAAAAGTGATCAGTATGAATTTACACATCCACGCTCTCCATTCAGAGATCTTGTTTGTGATAATCTGGGGGGGGAGGGAGGGTGGCAGTCCTTGTCACTAGGAAACAAACTTTTGTGACGAAAAATCTGAATGTCTTTATGAGCTCAGAGGAATTGTCTATAAAAAGTAGTTGGAATGAGCTGGGAAACTTTTTTACCTACTTTCACAACCCAGAACTCCAGAAAAGGGGAACTGGACCATCTATAAAACTTTTTTTTAAAAAAAAATGGATAGCCACCCAACTTTTTTTTCCCAAAAAGTGCCTGATCACTCAATCTGCTACACAACAACCAATTCAAGCTATGAAAAGGATAACCCCTACTATACATTGTACAATGAGCAATGGGTAAACTATTTAATAGATGATAGACAGATAAATAGGTGAGATAGATAGATAGATAGATAGATAGATAGATAGATAGATAGATAGATAGATAGATAGATAGATAGATAGATAGATAGATAGATAGATAGATAGATAGATAGATAGATTCCAATATTTCAGGGGCTGCCATGAAGAAGAGGGAAAAGAGCTATTGCTTTTCACAAATTGTTGCAACACTTGATCAAGGAGGAAAGAAGGAAATAAACACTTCCAATGAAGCAAGAAAGCTGCTTTAGAAAACAGCCAATTGGGTGGGCGTGCTCGGATGCAGTTGGCATTAGGAAAAGACACCACATTTATAAAATAGAGAAAGGAAGGAAGGAAGGAAGGAAGGAAGGAAGGAAGGAAGGAAGGAAGAACAGGCTCAGAAGAAAGATAGGAAAAAGGAAGGGAAGGGAGGGGTGGGAAAGGGAAGGAAGGAAAGAGGGAGGGAGAGATGGGAGGGAGGGAAAGAGGGAAGGAAGGGAGAGGGCTGTGGAGAAAAGAGAAAGGAGGAAGGAAAGAGGAAGGGAGGGAGGGAGGGAGGGAGGGAGGGAAGAAAGGAAGGAAAGAAGGAAGGAAGGAAGGTGAGAAAGATAGAAAGGGATGGAGGGAGGATGGGAAGGAAGGAAGGAAGGAGAGAGGAAGGAAATGGAGGAAGAAAGGAAGGAAGAGGGAGAGGGAGAAAAGAAGAAGAGAGAAAGATATAAAGGGAGGGAGGGAGAAAGGGAGGGAGGGAGGAAGGAAAGAAGGGAGGGAGAAAGAGAGGAAGAGAGGGAGGAAGAAAAAGGAGGAAGGAAGGAAGGAAGGAAGGAAGAAAGGAAGAAAGGAAGAAAGGAAGGAAGGAAGAAGAGACAGAGAATGTCACCCAACTGGCTTTCATGGCTAAGGCAGGGCTAGAATTCACCATCTCCTGGTGATTGGCCCAAAGTCACCCAGCTGACCTTCATGGCTAAGGTCAAACTAGAATTCACCATCTCTTGGTTCCTAGCCTGGTGCCTTCACCACTCATCTTTTTCTTAATTTCACCTATTTTTGAGGTCTCCGTTACAAAGCTCTCTGACATTTTACCTGTTTTGTTGCCACTCAGGAGTCTGCTCAAAATAGCTTTATCCAGAAGTCAGAATGTTCCCCCTCTGCTTAGTAAATCTTGAGTAATCCTGATAAAAATAGCACTTTAATGTGCTTGCTTTTTTTTAAAAAAAAATGGCAACTCAGTATGCACAGAGGTTCTTTCTGTTAAAAGCCTTCAGCCTAGAAGGGAATAGTAATGGTCACAACAAAGGAGAAATAACTTGGACATTCTCTTCAAAGTTGTATCCTGTGCAAATAAACATAGAATTGCCTCTGTAAATAACAGTATCAAAACGTCTCGTCCAATTTCCCTGATATACGTATATCCTGCAAAAGAAGCTTCTATTCCTCTACCTTATTCTTGGGTGGGAAAATGAAAATATGTATTAAGAAAAAGGGGATGCTTTTTCCATATTATTATCCCTAGGACTTAGGTTTCCTGGTTGCTAAGAAGCCACGTTAGAGTAGTATTCAGATGGATCTGGGACAACTCACTGCAACCAACTCACCATGGAAAACTTCCTTATTGCTAACAGCTCACTGCGGGATGATTCAATGCTGTATTAATCCCTTCGCTCAGGTACTTTTATTATTGGTGACCACGTTTTCCTCCAAATTATTGTAACTGTTGTATTTCTGGATTGAGCTACTTTGTTTCATTATTGTTGGGCACAGTTCTGTTGAAATCAATTTAACTTTTGTACAGAATAGAATAGAATAGAATAGAATAGAATAGAATAGAATAGAATAGAATAGAATAGAATAGAATAGATATTGGAATATAGAATAGAATAGAATAGATATTGGAATATAGAATAGAATAGAATAGAATAGAATAGAATAGAATAGAATAGAATAGAATAGAATAGAATAGAATAGATATTGGAATATAGAATAGAATAGAAT
>NW_015388339.1:60342-62098 GCF_001527695.2 Protobothrops mucrosquamatus | reverse complement strand
GAATAGAATAGAATAGAATAGAATAGATATTGGAATATAGAATAGAATAGAATAGATATTGGAATATAGAATAGAATAGAATAGAATAGAATAGAATAGAATAGAATAGAATAGAATAGAATAGAATAGAATAGATATTGGAATATAGAATAGAATAGAATAGAATAGATATTGGAATATAGAATAGAATAGAATAGAATAGAATAGAATAGAATAGAATAGAATAGAATAGAATAGATATTGGAATATAGAATAGAATAGAATAGAATAGAATAGAATAGAATAGAATAGAATAGAAATGGAAGGGTCCTTAGAGGTCTTCTAGTCCAGCCCCTTGCTCAAGCAGGAGAACCTATACCGTCTTAGACAGATGAATGTCCAGTGTCTTCTTAAAAATGTCCAGTGATGGAGGGCCCATGATTTCTGGGGGTAAGCTGTCCCCCAGCTTGTCCCATGGTGAATTGGCCTAGGATGAGTTGACCCATTCCATATTCATGTGTGCCCTTTGTTTGGCATTTTATTGAAAGTTGTGGACCTTAGATTCACTTAACGACCGTGTTACTAATTTAACCACTGCTGTGATTCACTTCACAACTGTAGTGAGAAAGGTCACAAAAGGGGGCAAAGCTCACTTAAAAACTGCCTCATTTAGCAATGGAAATTTTGGGCTCAGTTGTAGCCGTAAGTTGGGCTACTACTTCAGTTGTAGGTATTTGGAACAGTGTGAGATAAGCCATGGCCAGTCTTGACTTGAAGTGACATCGTTGCAGAGAGTGGTGAGGATGGCAGAAAAGATAATTGGCAGCTCACTTCCTTCTATACAGGACATGGCACAGAAGCGTTGCTTGAGCAGGGTCCGCAGGATTGTCTGGGATGCTACCCATCCTCTTCACGACCTGTTTTCCTTGTTCCCTTCTGGGAGGAGGGGTCTCCGTGGTATCTGAAGCAGAACATTCAGATTCAGCCGCAGTTTTGTTCCATACAGCATTAACCTTGTGAACTCCAAAGCTTCCTCTTTCCATTATGTATTCAAGATGGACAGTGATTAATATTTATATAATATTTATATGTAAGGGTGTGCATTTACATATATGTTGCATATAGTGTGTTTAAATGTGTGTTTTGTATTTGTACACTTTGAGAGCAAGAAACTAAAATTTCATTTTTAATGTTTACCAATGTGCCCGGACAGTGAGAACAATTAACCAGTGGAACAACCTGCCTCCAGAAATGGTGAATGCTCCAACACTGGAAGTTTTTAAGAAGAGACTGGACAGCCATTTGTCTGAAATGGTATAAGGTTTCCTGCCTGAGCAGGGGTTGGACTAGAAGACCTCCAAGGTCCCTTCCAACTCTATTATTGTATGTTCCATGTTCTACTGAGATATTGAGGTCTATCTCTGCTGTGAGAAAAATCTCCAACAACTTTCTCAGTGATGTGTTTCCATCTAGGGTAACAGGCAGATGCAATACATGTGTCACATCCATTTGCAAATGTAAGTGTTTTATTGAAGTTCTAACTAGGACTAGGCTCATAGATTTACAGGGAAGATTGACAACAATAAAATCATGTCTCCTTGCTTCATCTCTCCCTCTTTCCCTCTTGTCTCCTGAAAGAATCTTAGTACATCTTCTTTGAAATCCTGCAAATGGAAATAATTTTACACTGGGAGGGGTTGTGTGTATCTATGTCTATGTCTATGTCTATGTCTATGTCTATGTCTATGTCTATGTCTATGTCTATGTCTATGTCTAT
>NW_015388339.1:39808-59749 GCF_001527695.2 Protobothrops mucrosquamatus | reverse complement strand
CTATCTCTATCTCTATCTCTATCTCTATCTCTATCTCTATCTCTATCTCTATCTCTATCTCTATCTCTATCTCCATCTCCATCTCCATCTCCATCTCCATCTCCATCTCCATCTATCTCTATCTCTATCTCCATCTCCATCTCCATCTCCATCTCCATCTCCATCTCCATCTCCATCTCCATCTCTATCTCCATCTCCATCTCCATCTCCATCTCCATCTCCATCTCCATCTATCTCTATCTCTATCTCTGTCTCTATCTCTATCTCTATCTCTATCTCTATCTATCTCTATCTCTATCTCTATCTCTATCTCTATCTCTATCTCTATCTCTATATATCTGTGTTTGTATGTGTTGTGTGTGTGTGTGTGTGTGTGTGTGTGTGAATTAAAATGATTCCGTAATGAAATACAAATCAAGCCCCTAGAATGCCTAATCATGTTATTACCCGCAAAGTGAATTTCTAATGCCTGCTTCTACCTGATTATGTTCGATAGGTCTGGCTGGTGAATTTCAAAGCAATATATAAATTATTAATAAGCCAATTTAAAGATTGCCAGACTCCCTCTGCTCTATGGGACTCCTTACCTCCCCTGAGAGCTGGGTCACCAAACCTCTCCTCTTTAAATCTAACTCTGGAGTGAAGTTCCCTTTTATTCCCCCAACCGACTGTCTTTGAGATACCGGAATACCAGAATAATAGAGTGGGAAGGGACCTTGGAGGTCGTCTAGTCCAACCCCCTTGCTCAAGCAGGAAATCCTACACCGTTGCAGACAAGTAGTTGTCCAATCTCTTCTTAAAAACCTGATCATTCTTAAGTTTTGATTGTGGATAATTGATAACCCAAGGAGTTTCTAGTCGGTAACATCTGGATCCGTCAAGATTGAAAACAAACAAAAAAAACAAAAAAAAACCTCTTTACAATAGTAGAACATAGAATAATAGAGTGGGAAGGGACCTTGGAGGCCTTCTAGTGTCCAACCCCCTGCTCAGGCAGGATAATTTCAGATAAGTGGGTGGTTCAACCTCTACTTAAAGATCTCCAGTGTTGGAGCACCCACAATGTCTAGAGGCAAGCTGTTCCACTGGTTAATTGTTCTCACTGTTAGGAAATTGCCCCTTAGTTCTAGGTTGGTTGTCTCCTTGATGAGTTTCCATCCATTGTTTCTCATTCTGCCTTCTGGTGCTTTGGAGAATAGGTTGACATCCCCTCCCCTCTTCTTTGTGGCAGCCCCTCAAATATTGAAACACTGCTACCCTGTAACCACTAGTCCTTCTTTTCATTAAACTAGACATGCCCAACTCCAGCAACCGTTCCTTATATGTTTTAGCCTCCAGCCCCCTAATCATCTTTGCTGCTCTTCTCTGCACTCTTTCTAGAGTCTCAACATCTTTTTTTTTATATCATGACTACCAAAACTGGATGCAGGATTCCGAGTGTGCCCCAACACCAAGCATATCATTTGTGTTTAGTGTTTGGTTAAAAGGTTTGAAGGGGACACCTAGTTTACTTTGGCTGTCACCCCCCCACCAGGAAAAAAAAAGCTGAGTAAGTTATGGAGTTGATTAATATCTGGGTGGAAGACCATAAGGTGATTGTATGTAGGCCAGATTTAGAGGTAAGTAAATAAATAAATAGGAAAACATTGGCACACCATCAGATAGGGTGTAAGTTGCACCCATCCCTGGATCAGGAGCCCTTTCTCACTGTCACCGATGCCCTTATAGCTTTCTGCTTAGAAAGCATGCAAAACTGGCACATAAGGTACCTTATGTGAATGGAAAAGGAATGCGGTGAAAAATAGGATGCAGAAGCAAAAGTAAACCTATATATAGAAATTCCATCAAAAAGATATCCTCGTTGAATCTTTCCTTTACTTTGCCTAAAGCTCTTTGCTCCTGAAAATGGGAGGGGGGGAGGAGAGAATCCATGCAGAAGAAAATTTCAACCCAACTTTAAGCTTTGAGGAGAAGCAAGCAATTGTTATTCTTTCCTTCTACCACAGAGGAGTGTCAGTTGACATGTTCCATTAAGTACCAAACATGTCACTCCCTGTTCTTATTGATCAGAAAGAAAGTACATTGTGCCCTGATCCAAGATGAAGCAGCCAGATCAGGAGAAGCCTCTGTTAGCTCAATGGAGTCTTTTGTTCTTATTTGGAGGGAGGGAGGGAGGAAGAGCAAAAGAGAAAGAGAAACAGAAGGAAGGAAGGAAGGAAGGAAAATTTAAAGGAGGGAAGGAGGGAGGAAGGAAGATTTAAAGGAGAGAGGGAAGGAGGGAGGAGGAAGGGAAAGAAGGAAGGAAGGAAGGAAAATTTAAAGGAGGGAGGAAGGAAGATTTAAAGGAGGGAGGGAGGGAGGGATGAAGGAAGGAAGGAAGGAAAATTTAAAGGAGGGAGGAAGGAAGGAATGAAGGAAGGAAGATTTGAAGGAGGGAGGAAGGGAGGGAGGGAGGGAGAAAGGAAGGAAGGAAGGAAAATTTAGAGGGAAGGAGGGAGGAAGGAAGATTTAAAGCAGGGAGGAAGGAAGGGAGGAAAGAAAGAAAAATTAAAGGAGGGAGGGAGGAAGGAAGGAAGATTTGAAGGAGGGATGGAGGGAGGGAGGAAGAAAGGCAGGAGAATGAGAGAGAGAAAGAGAAAGGAAGAGAAAAAGAAAGGAAGGAAAGAAGGCAGGCAGGCAGGCAGGCAACAAGGAGTGAAAGAGAGAGAGAGAGAGAGAGAGAGAGAGAGAGAGAGAGAGAGAGAGAGAGAGAGAGAGAAGGAAAGAGAAAGATTATTTATGTATTTATGACGGTTGCAATGTTCCGGGGTCATGTGATCCCCTTTTGCGACTTTCTGATGAGCAAAGTTAATGGAGAAGCGAGATTCACTCAATGCTTTCTTCTGAAAAGGGTTCTTGACCCTCCAATCAAGCCTCCTCCACCTCCTCCTCCTCCTCCTCCTCCTCCTCCTCCTCCTCCTCCTCCTCCTTTTACTAGGACTTGCTCATCAGAAAGTCGCAAAAGGGGATCACATGACTCCGGAACATTTCATAACTACATGCCAGTCACCAAGCATCCAAATTTTGATCACATGACCCTGGGGATGCTGCAACAGTTCTAAGTGTGAAAAATGGTCATGTCGGGTTTTTTTCAGTGCGGTTGTAACTTTGAACGTTCACTAAATGAACTGTTGTAAGTTGAGAACTACCTGTTCAATTACACAGTGGAATGCAAATAAGTAAATAATTAAGCTTCAAAGTGCCCCTTTAGTTTAAGACTGCCATTTGTCCATCGGATATAAAACGTGTCTGAGATAGCAAAAGCAATAACTCATCTTAACGCAAAAAAACTCCCCCACAACTTCCTGTGTTCCTTGGCATCTTGTCATCAGTAAAGAGACTGCTAAGTTTGGCTTACTGCAAATTTTATTGCTGTGTCTAAAATTAATCAAACTGCCACTTAATTTTCCCAAATGACAACATATCACCTTGTACGTCGCTAGCTGTTTGTCTAGTTAGAGTCGGCGTGTGTTATATAGTTGGGCAGCTATGTAAATTTGTTTAGTAAATCAAGACATAGTTGCATAAATAGCCCTGAATGCTACTATTGCGTTGAGCGCAGTCACCCAGATGTTTGGATTGGATTTGGCATTTTTGATCCATCTATTGAGTCTAACTGGGATAGGCAGATGTTGTTCCATAGTGTTAAAGGTATTGTGGTAGGATAGAAGCTGTTGCCTTTTGCAATTGACAGATGGTGAATTCATCAGGGCCGATGATGTTCAAGTAGTGTTCCAGATGTTTAGGGGTGGCATCCAAAGTGCCTGTTAATATATAATATTATAATTGGTTCTATCTTTGCTTTCTCTTGCCACAGCCATTCTATTTCTATTTGCATGTCTTTGTATTTTGTTACCTTCTCCAATTCCTTCTCTTCTACTCTGCTGTCTCCAGGTACCGTCATGTCCACTATCCAGACATATTTTTTTTTTGTGTGTGTATTATTATTATCTGTTCACAACTATGTGAAGTCACAGCTAGCAGTGTTAACATCCAGTTCAAGAATCTAAATAAAACTCCAGCAATAATTCCATTTCTGAAAAAACTTATGTTTTATTGAATACACTGTGTGGTTATGTCGAAGCAAAACTAATTCTGAGGTTCCCACACCAATGCATAGACTTAAACAATAGTTTTCCCAGCCAAACCCCCAACATCTTATGTAATCTATATCAAGAAGTCCACTTTGTTATGGGAACCGTCTGTTTTAAATCCACACCTCTTCTGGTGTCCTTGACAAGGCTTCAGGCTCCCACGATCTGAAGCCGAATCAAAGAAGTTTCATTTCTCCATCTACCCACTTGAGAGTAACACCTCCCCCCAACCTTTATCTAAAGGCAAGTAGCTGCCAAAGTTTCATCCTTGACATCAGTTCCCTTAGGTGGGGTTGGCCTTCATATGCATCTAACTCTTCCTCAAGACTCTAGCATGTTGTAATGTATTGGCATAGTATACATGCAGATGCAAGCACAGTGACCTTTTATAATTGACAGATGTGCACATTTTCTAAGTGCCATCCAAGATTTTGTTTTTAGTATGGCACCCAGTGTACCAATAACCACTAAGACCAACCTGGCCGGTTTCTGCTATAATCTTTCAACTTTGATTTTCAAATATTTTTACTTTGTGTTCTCCAATTCTTTGTCTTACATTCTTGTATATATGAATAATGATAATGATAATGATAATGATAATGATAATGATAATGATAATGATAATGATAATGATAATGATAATGATAATCATAATCATAATCATAATCATAAAGTTGGAAGGGACCTTGGAGGTCATCTAGCCCAACCCCCTGCTCAGGCAGGAAACCCTATACTATTTCAGACAAATGGCTGTCCAGTCTCTTCTTAAAAACTTCCAGTGTTGAAGCATTCACAGCTTCTGGAGGCAGGTTGTTCCACTGGTTAATTGTTCTAACTGTCAGGAAATTTCTCCTTAGTTCTAGATTGCTTCTCTCCTTGATTAGCTTCCATCCATTGCTCCTTATCCTGACTTCAGGTACTTTGGAGAATAGCTTGACTCCCTCTTCTTTGTGGCAGCCCCTGAGATATTGGAACCCTGCTATCATGTCACCCCTCGTCCTTCTCTTCATTTGACTAGACTAACCAATTCCAGCAACTGTTCCTTATATGTTTTAGCCTTCGGTCCCCTGATCATCTTTGTTTCTCTTCTCTGTACTCTTTCTAGAGTCTCAACATCTTTTTTATATCGTGGTGACCCAAACTGGATGCAGTATTCCAAGTGTGGCCTTACCAAGGCATTGTAAAGTGGTATTGACCCTTCACGTGATCTTGATTCTATCCTTCTGTTAATGCAGCCCAGCACTGTGTTGGGTTTTTGGCAGCTGCAGCACACGTCTGGCTCCTATTTAAATGATTGTCTACTAGGACTCCAAGGTCCCTCTCACAGCTGCTGTTTTTGAGCCAGGTTTTGTCCAATCTGTAGTTGTACCTTTGATTTTTCCTGCCTAAGTGTCTGTCTGTCTGTCTGTGTCTCTGTGTGTTTGTGTATTCATTTTAGTATAGCAGTGATAAAGGACTGCAGGTCTTCTAGAAATATATACTCATTCTACTATAGCAGTGATAACATTAATCTCTTCCTTACCCCACCCAAAGTGTTTCTGAAGGTTCATCTCTCATCAAACTGCAGATCATGAGTTTTACTTTAATACTTAGTGGAGAAGGGAGATAGTGCGATGCCAGCCATTTTGATTATACAATGCTTGCCTCAGTCGCCTACCCAGGTTTTGTTTAATATTAGATAAAATGTGCTGCGTGGAAGAGATAGCTGAGCGGATATTATTCTAGGATGCTACAATGAGCCAGTGTTATTTCTTATTATCCCAACAATCTCCAGATAAACCAGGCCTTTGTGAATAAACTTTGTGGGCTTTTATTTAACAGAACAGAATAACAGAATTGGAAGGGACCATGGAGGTCTTCTAGTCCAGCCCCCAGCTCAAGCAGGAGACCCTATGCCATCTCAGACAAGTGGCTGTCCAGCCACTTCTTAAAAGCCTCCAGTGATGGAGCACCCACAACCTCTGGAGGCAAGCTATTCCACTGGGTTCATTCATTCATTCATTCATTCATTCATTCATTCATTCAATCAATCAATCAATCAATCAATCAATCAATCAATCAGAATAGAGCTGGAAGGGGCCATAGAGGTCTTCTAGTCCAATCCCCTGCTCAAGCAGGAGACCCTATACTATTTCAGACAGGTGGCTTTCCAGTCTCTTCTTAAAAGCCTCCAATGATGGAGCACCCACAACTTCTGAAGGCACATTGTTCCACTAGTTAATTAGTTTCCATCCATTGTTTCTTGTCCTGCTTTTTGGTGCTTGGAAAAATAGATTGACCCCCTTCTTTCTTTAATGAAAACAAGGGCTAGGGGTGAGTCTTTTATTTTTCAAAGGAATGAAGGAGAGACAAAGGACACAGCTTTCAAAATTTATAGAATAATAGACTCACAAAGTTGGAAGGGACCTTGGAGGTCTTCTAGGCCAACTCCCTGCTCAAGCAGGAGATACTATACCATTCCAGACAATCTCTTCTTAAAAGCCTCCAGTGATGAAAAACTGACAACTTCTGAAGGCAAGTTGTTCCACTGATTAATTAGTCTCACCATTAGCAAATTTCTCTTTAGTTTTATACAGAACAACAGAGTTGGAAGAGACCCTGGAAGTCTTCTAGTCCAACCCCCTTCTCAGGCAGGAAACCCTATACCAGGGCTAGGCAACCTTGGCTCTTTTATGACTCGTGGACTTCAACTCCTGCCTTATACCATTTCAAACAGATGGCTGTCCAGTCTCTTCTTAAAAACTTCCAGTGATGGAGCATTCACAAAATCTGGAGAAAAGCTGTTCCACTAGTTAATTGTTCTCACTGTCAGGAAATTTCTCCTTAGTTCTAGATTGCTTCTCTCAATTGATTAGTTTCCATGGTTTGGCTAGTCCAGGGACAGGTAACCTTGGCTCTTTTGTGACTCGTGGACTTCAACTCCCAGAATTCCTGAGCCAGCAAGGCTCAGCTTGGAAACCTCTCCCTTTCCCCTCAGCATGGCTGGCTCAGGAATTCTGGGAGTTGAAGTCCACGAGTCATAAAAGAGCCAAGGTTGCCTACCCCTGTCCTAAGTCCTCCTGTTCTAAGTGGTGAGCCTCCTAGGCCAGGGATAGGCAACCTTGGCTCTTTTATGATTCGTGGACTTCAACTCCCAGAATTCCTGAGCCAGCATGGGGGAACTATGGCTCCCTTGATGACTCGTGGACTTCAACTCCCAGAATCCCTGAGCCAGCACGGCTCAGCTTGGAAACCTCTCCCTTTCCCCTCAGCGTGGCTGGCTCAGGAATTCTGGGAGTTGAAGTCCACGTGTCCTAAAAGAGCCAAGGTTGCCTACTCCTGCCCTGTATGATTCCAGACATATAGCTTGTTAAAAGCCTCCAGGGTTTGGCTTGATAAAGCAGTACTAAGATCATAAGCCTGGGATTTTTCTTTCCTTGTCTCTTAAGCTCAGTTTTGATGCTAGGGGTCCTGGAGCCAGCAAAGGCACCGGGTTTTGTTTTATCTTTTTTAAAAAAACCTACTTTCAATCAACCAATGTTTCCTCCCTGCTCTACCAAAGCTGTATCTATTTCAGGTTGCTCCCTTCGCTCCAGCCAACGGAGCTCTTGGAGGCAACCTCCTGCAACTGGCCACTTGTCAGATTGATGGGAATGTGTTTTGACATCAGCAGGACACAGAGACGGGGGTCACTTCCCTTGGCTTTTCCAATTATGCCGTTTGCTTTGAGAAGCTGAATCAACCATGAATGTCACTCTGTTTTTTGCCAGCTCAGAGGGCGCCGTCTTGGCATTTAACCATATTAAATTATGAATGGGCTACCAATCATTCAGGTTGCCTTGAAGCCAAGAAGGATGAATCAGACAGGGGTTGAGGGTTCGTTCTTTCTTTCTTTTCCCCCTGCTTTGGTTTCCTTTTGTTTTGTTTGGAATTAGATTTTTAAAGGGGACCGTGCCATTTAGAGAGAGAGAGAGAGAGAGAGAGAGAGAGAGAGAGAGAGAGAGAGAGAGAGAGAGAGAGAGAGAGAGAGAGAGAGAGAGAGAGAGAGAGAGAGAGAGAGAGAGAGAGAGAGAGAGAGAGAGAGAGAGAGAGAGAGAAAGAGAGAGATGGAGAGAGAGAACTATAATTATGTCACAGGGGGGTGACATGTTCCAATATTTGAGGGGCTGCCACAAAGAAGGGGGGTGTCAACCTATTCTCCAAAACACCACAAGGCAGGAGCCCCTCCTGTTTGAGCAGGGGGATGGGGTGGGGCTAGACTAGAAGACCTCCGAGGTCCCTTCCAACTCTATTATTCTGACTTCTAACTCAACAAATTGGGTGGCGTGTTGCATTTGCCATTATTTTCAACAGTGATAACTTGGCCTAATCTCATTATTCCCGTTTTGTTAAATAAAATGCCACAAAAGATTTATTCACACCTAGAATTCACACTGGCATCCAATTTTGGTCATTGCAATATATATATAAAAAGATGTTGAGACTCTGGAAAGAGTGCAGAGAAGAGCAACGAAGATGATCAGGGGGCTGTAGGCTAAAACATACGAAAAAATGGTTGCAGGAATTGGGCATTTCTTGTTTAATGAAAAGAAGGATAGCAGTGTTCCACTATTTGAAGGGCTGCTACAAAAGAGAGGGGGCAACCTATTTTCCAAAGCACCTGAAGGCAGGATAAGAAGAACAGATGGAAACTAATCAAGGAGAGAAGCAATCTAGGACTAAGGATAAATTTCTTAATGGTAATAGCAATCAACCAATGGAACAGGTTGACTTCCGAAGTTGTGGGTGCTCCAATGCTGGAGGCTTTTAAAGAAGAGACTGAACAGCCATTTGTCTGAATTGGTATAGGGCAGTGGTGGCGAACCTATGGCACCTCTCTGTGGGCACGCACGCCGTCGCCCCAGTCCTAGGCTTCTGCTAGGTTTTATAAAACCTTTTCGCTTTAGGCCTCTGCCGCCAGGTGCAAAAAAAAAAAAAAAATTCAGTCAATCAGACAATTTCAACTTCTTGCGGGGAAAAAAAAGATCTTGCAAAGTTGGAATTGATTGAACTTTTTAGTCCCACCCAGTCTGCTGTTACCACCGCAGCCACGCCCACCCAATGGGCCATGCCCACCCAATGGGCCACACCCACCCAATGGGCCACACCCACCCGGCACCCGCAGATGCATAAGTGGGTTTTGGGTTGCAGTTTGGGCACTCAGTCTCTAAAAGGTTCGCCATCACTGGTATAGGGTCTCCAGCCTGAGCATAGGGTTGGACTAGAAGACCTCCAAGGTCCCTTCCCATCCTGTTATTCTATGTTCTAATCTCTTTGATGTTGTTTGGAACACAACAAAAGTGAAAAACACTCATCCTGATATTTGTTCTATCATTGCAAGCGTGTTTCAGGTTTTGCTCAGAACCTGATCAGAAATGGTGGTCCAGGTTTGAAAGGTTATGAGTTGCTCTTCTGCTAAGTTGACCTACCTGACTTGATGTTAATAATGTCACGGTAGCAAATGACTGCAGACCATCCTTTAAGGACCCTGCAGTTCATTAAAGGGCACGCTAAGCTTGACTCACAGAATGTTTCTGACCATTAATATAATTGATTTGATAATTGTACGTAAGGGAGATGTGTGCTATTCTGGAATGAAGCTTCTGATCCATTTTGCCCTGGAGAATGGAATGAAATAGAACAGAACAGAACAGAACAGAATAGAATAGAAAAAAATAGAATAGAATAGAATAGAATAGAATAGAATAGAATAGAATAGAAAATATGGAATAGAATGGAATAGAATAGAATAGAATAGAATAGAATAGAATAGAATAGAATAGAATAGAATGGAATGGAATGGAATGGAATGGAATGGAATGGAACGGAATGGAACGGAACAGAACAGAAGAATAGAATAGAATAGAAAATATGAAATAGAATAGAATAGAATAGAAAATATGGAATAGAATAGAATAGAATAGAATAGAATAGAATAGAATAGAATAGAATAGAATAGAATAGAAAATATGGAATGGAACGGAACGGAACAGAAAAGAACAGAAGAATATAATAGAATAGAAAATATGAAATAGAATAGAATAGAATAGAAAATATGGAATAGAATAGAATAGAATAGAATAGAATAGAATAGAATAGAATAGAATAGAATAGAATAGAATAGAATAGAATAGGTTAATTGTCCTCACTGTTAGGATGTTTATCCTTAATTCCAGGTTGTTTTTGATTAATTTCCATCCATTGTTTCTTCTCCTGCCTTCTGGTGTTTTTTGAAAATAAGTTGACCCCCTCCTCTTTATGGCGGCACATCAAATATTGGAATACTGCTTTATCATGTCCCGCCTAATCCTTCTTTTTTCTAGACTAGCCTAACCCAAATCCTGCAATCATCCTTCATATGTTTTATTCCCAGTCCCCTAATCATCTTTGTCGCTCTTCTCCACATTCTTTCTAGAGTCTCAATGTCTTTCTTGCCTGAGGCATGACTACAACTGAAGATTGGCACAAAGTCACCCAGCCTTGGACTAGAACTCACAGTCTCCTGGTGATTGGCTCAAAATTCTTCATATGTTTTAGTCTCCAGGTCCTTAACCATCTTAGTTGCTCTTCTCTGCACTTTTTCCAAAGTCTCAACCCCCTTTTTTTTTTAGTAACGTGGTGACCAAAATTGGATGCAGTATTCCAGGTGTGGCCTTAGTAAGATTTTATAAAGCGGTACTAATACTTCACGTGACTTTGTTTCTATGCCTCTGTTTATACAACCCAGGATTGTATTAGCTTTTTTGGCTGCTGCCGCACACGGCTGGCTCACGTTTAAGGGATCATCCCCTGGGACTCCCAAGATCCCTCTCACAGTTTTTCTTTTTGAACCAGGTCTCACCTAGTCTGTATTTTCACCTTTGATGTTTCCTGCCCAGGTGTAAAACCTTGCTTTTCTCCACATTAAATTTCATGTTGTCAGAGAGGGCCCATTGTTGAAGTCTGACAAGATCTTTTTGGATCCTGAGAGTGTCTTCCTTTGTGTACAACTTTGCTTACAGAGTATCTTCAAAATACACACATAAATGTGCACAAGCTGTTCTTCCTTTTGGCTGCTGACCAGGGGGCTCTGCAGGATTTACACGCAGTCCTCAACTTACAACCATTCCTTTAGCAACCGTTCAAAGTTACAGCGGCATTGAATAAAGTGACTTGCAACTGGTCCTCACACTTACGACCATTGCAGCATTCCTGTAGACCAGGGGTCTTCAAACTTGGCCCTTTTATGACTTGTGGACTTCAACTCCCAGTGTGCCTGGCTGAGGAATTCTGAGGAATTTTGATTCTGTGCCTCTGTTTATGCAACCCACCCACAAAATTCTTCCCTTCCTTAATTTTCGGTTTGAAAAAAATTTATTCTGATCCCACAGCTACTTCCACATTGCTCTTCTTTGCTTGGATGTGCTTGTTGGAACCTCTCAAAATGCACATTTAGAGAAGCATTTCATTTCATGTTTTTGAATCGAAAATGATAACAATACATTTGGGAAGTAGAAAAGCTGGTGCGTTTCTACCCAACTTTAATCAAAATCCTTGGGCCTCCCAATGCACGCATAAGCCCTTGAAACACAGCAGAAATCCCACGAAGGAGGTTGGTTTCTGTTTTCATCTAAAGTGCACTTTTTTTTTTCAATACGTGGCAAATATTGAAATATTCCCTATATGGTTTGGGGGAATCAATTGGTTTATTCCTGTTGCTGAGCTCTCTAGAGCTTCCCCGAAGAAACAATGTAAACATACCCAAGGTATGGAACAAGAATTGGTAGATTAAAAGGGTCTATGGAGATGCTCACTCATCCGGGTCATGGTTATCCCAAAGGTGCTTTTTTCAAGAGGATGGAAGGAGGAGGAGACTGGGAGGAGAAAGAAGGGAAGGAGGAGGAGGAGGNAGAAAAGTCTATAGAGATTCTCAGTCATTGAGGTCATGGTTGTCCCAAAGGTGCTTTTTTCAAGAGGATGGAAGGAGGAGGAGACTGGGAGGAGAAAGAAGGGAAGGAGGAGGAGGAGGAGGAGGAGGAGGAGGAGGAAAGATGGAGACAGATAAAGAAAAGAAGAAAAGTCTATGGAGATTATCAGTCATCCAGGTCATGGTTGTCCCAAAGGTGCTTTTTTTAAGGGGATGGAAGGAGGAGGAGACTGGGAGGAGGAAGAGGAGGAGAACGAGGGGGAGGAGGAGGAGAGGACAAGGGAAGGACAAGGGAGGAGGGGAGGAGGAGGAGGAGGAGGGGAGGAGGAGGAGAAGAAAGTAGAAGAGGAGACAAGGACAAGGGAAGGACAGGGGGAGGAGGAGGAGGAGGAGGAAAGATGGAGACAGATAAAGAAAAGAAGAAAAGTCTATGGAGATTCTCAGTCATTGAGGTCATGGTTGTCCCAAAGGTGCTTTTTTTCAAGAGGATGGGAGGAAGAAGAGGAGAAGGATGAGGAGGCTGGGAGGTTGAAGAGGCGGATATCTTTGAAGACATTTCGCTTCTCATCCAAGAAACTTCTTCAGCTGTGACTGGATGGTGGGTAATGCAAGAATTTATTCCTTGCAGACAGCTGGTCATTTGCATTCTTTTAGAGAGTCATTAAGGTCAGTTGGAAGTTGATCTTCTTCCTCCCACCTCCTCCTGCTCCTCCTCCATCTTCCATTCTTATCCTCCTCCTCCCATCCTTCTCCCCCTCCTTCCATTGTTTTCTTCCTCCTCTTCCTCCTCCCAGCCTTCTCCTCTTCTTCCTCCTGGTCTCCTCCTCCCCCATTTCCTTCCACCCTCCTCCTCCTCCTCCTCTTCTTCCTCCTGGTCTCCTCCTCCCCCATTTCCTTCCACCCTTCTCCTCCTCCTCCTCTTCTTCCTCTTCTACCTCCTAGCCTCCTTCTCCTCCTCTTCTTCCAAGCCTCCCCTGTTCCTCTTGCTCCTTCTCCTCCTCCATCTCCCATTTTTATCCTCCTCTTCTTCCTCCTCCCAGCCTTCTCTCTCTCCTCTTCTTCCTGCTCCTCCTCCTTCTCCTCTTCCTCCTCCCAGCCTCCTCCTCCTCTTCCTCCAAGCCTCCCCCTGCTCCTCCTGCTCCTCCTCCGTCTTCCATTCTTATCTTCTTCCTCTTCTCCCAGCCTTCTCCTTTCTCCTCCTCCTCCTCCTCCTCCTCCTCCTCCTCCTCCTCCTCCTCACATTCTACTCCCAGCCTCCTGCTCTTCCTCCTCCTTCTGTTCTTCCTCCTCCTCCTTCCATCCTTATCCTCTTCTTCCTCTTGCTGCTCCCAGATTTTGCACATAATTATGAGTAAAACCTTACTTTTCACCGTTCCTTGCCAAACATTAACTTGCTCTGATATTCAAGAAACCATACTATATTCCTGAACCAACACTTAATATTGATTTATTTTCTCTTTTTTTAAGAATATATATATCTGGATTTTTTCCTTGGCGCATCAAAAAAAAAAGTCTGCTTTCCATTCTCGGGCAAAAAAAAATTCAATTACCCTCATACTGAGAGTCTCGTTAAAATTAGAAATGGGTGAGAAATTAATTTCATTCACATTTGAATTGGAAGAGACCCAATTTACACTTTCCTAATATATACTGGAATACACTGATACTTCAAAATCTTCATTTGCCCTGACTTCGCAACAGTTCTCGACTCAAAACATGTGCCCCAAAGTGGGCATTTAAATAAAATTAGTGTACAAAGAAGAAACAGTGAACACTAGGCCAAAACTTGCGTGGGAAAGAAAATGTAAAGAAAAAGATATGGAAAAATATAAAGAAAATGAAGAAGTGATGAGAAGGACGAGGGGGGACATGATAGGAGCCTTCCAGTATCTCAGGGGCTGCCCCAAAGAAGAGGGAGTCAAGCTATTCTCCAAAGCACCTGAAGGCAGGACAAGAAGCAATGGGTGGAAACTAATCAAGGAGAGAAGCAACCAAGAACTAAGGAGAAACTTCCTGACAGTGAGAACAATTAACCAGTGGAACAACCTGCCTCCAGAAGCGGTGAATGCTCCAACACTGGATGTTTTTAAGAAGAGACTGGACAGCCATCTGTCCAAAATGGAATAGGGTTGAAACTGAGCAGGAGTTTGGACTAGAAGACCTCTAAGATCCCTTCCAACTCTGTTATTCTATGTTCTAAATCACAAGAACCAAGCTAGATCAAAGCAAAGTCTCAAAGGGTCCCAGTATCTTTTTTTTTAGACTCTTTGACCTATGAAACAACTCCACATTATCACCTCTGTTTTCATCCAGATTCAGCCATAGTTTCATTCCATACAGCATCAACCTTGTGAACTCTCAAGCTTCCTCCTTCCGTTATATATTCAAGATGGACAGTATTTAATATTTATTTGCTATGTATATCAAGGGGTATGGGTCTATGCATATGTTGAACATAGTATGTTTAGGTGTGTGTCATGTATGTGTTTCACTTTGAGAGCGGGCAACTAAATTTCATTTTTGATGTGTGCCATTGTGCCCACAGTAAAAATAAATTGATAATAAAGGTTATCTTATCTTATGTCAATAAATCTTCCATTTTCTCCCCCAAAACTCAAAGCAGGAATGTTGTGTTTTTCCTCTAAGTTTCCAGTATGTTTTGCCAAAGGGGGGAATAAATAAATAAATAAATAAATATAGCCCTTGAATGCTACAAGTAGTCTAGATCAAATCCTGAAGCCAATGGATAAAATAGATTTAGGCTGCAATTACCTGGATTTCATGTAAAAATATAGAAAAAAAACCTCTGGGTTCCGTACAAAGTGAAATGGCCTAGCAATTCAGTTTGGGTTTTTCTATCTCTGCAGGTTTTGAGGACAGACTTGACGGCCACTTCCACATGGCAGAGGTTTGGAGGAGATGATTTTTGTGCCCCTTTCAACCCTCCGATTCCCTGATTATATGCCTTTGATCTGCATTCATGTGAATTTATAGGGTTTAAAATCAGCCTCAGAAATATAGTCATAGAGTAGAATGGAGAGGGGGGCAACACATTCAGGAAGGGAGGGAGGGAGGGAGAAAGGAAGGGAAGAACAGAGGGAGGGGAGAAAAGAGAAAAGAGAAAAAAGGAGGAAGGAAGGAAGGAAGGAAGGAAGGAGGGAGAGGAGGGAGAGGAGAAAAGAGAAAAGAGGAAGGAAGGAAGGAAGGAAGGAAGGAAGGAAGGAAGGAAGGAAGGAAGGAAGGAGATGAACGGGAGAGGAGAAAAAAGAAAAGAGAAGAGAAGAGAAGGAAGGAGGGAGGGAGGAAAGGAGGGATAGGAGAAAAGAGAAAGAAAAGAGAAAAGAGGAAGGAAGGAGATAAGGGGAGAGGAGAAAAGAAGGAAGGAAGGAGGGAGGGAAAGGAGGGAGAGGAGAAAAGAGAAGGAAAGCAAGAAGGAAGGAACGAAGGAGATGAGGGGGAGAGGAGAAAAGAGAAAAGGAAAGAGAAGGAAGGAGGGAGGGAAGAAGGGATAGGAGAAAAGAGAAAGAAAAGAGAAAAGATGAAGGGAGGGAGGGAGGGAGTATAAGGAGAGGGAAAGGGATAGAGGGAGAAGAAAAAGGAGAAGGAGAAGAAGGAGAAAGAGAAGGGGCAGGAGACGGAGGGAGGGAAGGAGAGAGAGCATCCACACAGGGAAGACTGAGGAGCTTACTCAGAAGGGAGTGGCCAGAATCTCTTCTAGATTTTGATTGGTTGCTGACTGCATGAATAAGGGGAGGAAGATTTTGCCAACAAGAGGGTTGTTTTTACGAATTTTATTTCTTTTCCAGCGTCCCTTGCGAGGAGGTGTTTTTTTTTTTTCCCCTCACCCATAATTCCTCTTCCCTATCTTTGGGGTTTAATTACTCATTTGCAAGAGAACCTTATGCCAAGTCAATCTTCAGATGAATCTTCTAAGCCCAAAAACTACAAAGCACACGGCAAACATCTGGTGAAGTTAGAAGGAAGCATACGGTTCAGGAAAGCCTCATAATTTCTGCTTGAATTTTAATTTCCCCCTTTTTCCAACCTTCCCACTCTCTCAACCTCAAAGCCAGTCGGTCAAGACAATAAAGAGAAGGCAGTTCTGAGGGTAACTGTTTGAAGCAGGATCCAATCTGGATCGGGCACTGGGACCAGAGATTTACTCTTCCAAACTTGGAAGACTTAATCTCTGGTCCTGGTGATCGACCCAGATTGGATTGTGGAAAGTCAACCCCCCAGAGAAGGAAATATTAAAAGGGCAGAAAAATATATTTCCTCAAAAGGAATTTAAAAGCAGAAACCAACCCTGCCCCCAAGTCTTCTCTGTCCCAAGCAGAAGCCAGCTCTGTACAAATGCAGATGCAAACCATCAGAAAGGCCCCAGCTAGGAGATCAAGAAGACAAAGACACCTAAAATCTGCATACCCCACCCAAACTCTAAGAGTCATTAGCCCCAGTCCCAGGGAAGCAGGATATGACCTTTGGGACATAATAGGATTAACCTACCACCATCAAGAATACCAGAAAGGCACACCCAGACACAGGTCAGAATATGTGACACAGGAAATACAAAGCCTAAAACAGGAACAGGAAACTACTCCAAACAAAAGGCTCCAGAGGGTATAAAAACCTACTCCCCACATGTGCTCGCCCCTTTTTTCCTCTCCTCTCTCCTGCCAGAACCGTCTTTCTGTCTGGTTCTTCAATAAACTGCAACCTTCTTTCTAAAGCAGTCGACATGTTGTTTATCCCTGGCTTGGATGAATCATGATGAAGACTTTTCCTTCAACACTAGAATATATTAACTAACCATATATTTCTCTTCATTCGTAATCGTTGGATGTCCACTGTTGGTTCCGTGCTGTTTATTTAGTAATAATCTGGATGGGATGCTTTCAGTAGAAGACTCTTGATTAACCTCTTTCCTCCATGTTAACTAGAAAGCTGGATAAGCTAGCCCTTGTGTCGCGTGCACAATCACGGCCCCGCTCGTGCACACGCAGCCCCATTCGCACACATGTGTGCTGGCACGTGTGAAGGTGCCTCCACCACCACCACCCCCGCCCCGGGCCACCAACCCAGAAAGGTTGGGGACCCATGATTTAAGGGATGTCTGTGTCAACGCTCTTCTATCAGACTAATAATAATAATAATGATGATGATGATGATGATGATGATGATGATGATGATGATGATGATGATGATGATGATGATGATGATGATAATAATGGTTATTATTATTATTATCATTATCATTATTATTATCATTATTATTATCATTATTATTTGCCATTAGTCAATTGCAAAAGGTGGCCTTACTAGGAACTGCTTCCATCCTGTGATGAGATCTGTAATACCATCAAACATCCACATCTGCCTGACCCAGGTCCTTGGTAAGGATTCGATAGGTAGACAAAAATGCCAAATCCAGTCTGAACATCTGGCTGACTGTGCGATGATCAATAATAATAATAATAATAATAATAATAATAATAATAATAATAATAATAATAATAATAATAATAATAATAATAATAATAATAATAATAATAATAATAATAATAATAATGTTGGAAGGGACCTTGGAGGTCATCTAATCCAACCCCCTGCCCAGGCAGGTAACCCTATACCATTTCGGACAAATAGCTGTCCAGTCTCTTCTTAAAAACTTCCAGTGTTGGAGCATTCACCACTTCTGGAGGCAGGTTGTTCCACTGGTTAATTGTTCTCACTGTCAGAAAGTTTCTCCTTAGTTCTAGGTATCTTCTCTCTTTGGTTAGTTTCCATTCATTGCTTCTTGTCCTGCCTTCAGGCGCCTTGGAAAATAGCTTGACTCCCTCTTCTTTGGGGCCGCCCCTGAGATATTGGAAGACTACTATCATGTCCCCCCTTCTCTTCATGAAACTAGACATACCCAATTCCAGCAACCGTTCCTTATATGTTTTAGCCTCCAGTCCTGTGATCATTAGGTGTGGGTGTATCAAGCGAGGATCTCGTGATGACCCACACCTGAAGCCCTTATAAACAGAAGAACACCAACACAAACATCCCCTAAACATCACTGAAGATGTTACCTAGCCTGGTAACAAAATGTTTGGAAACCAACCCACAAACCTTCACCCTCACTCTCTCACGATATCCTGGTAGCCAAAATTGCTAGAATTTCCTAGATGCAAAGAAGAAAATGATGATTGACACGGGGAAGTCTAGTTCATGTTCTTTTGAACTGGGATATAGGGCAGCTATCTTTTACAAACTTGTAAAAGCATCAACTAGGGCACGTCAGCCATAACGGTTGGGTCACATTATGCATTAAGCCATAAAGAGATAAACACTGTAATGCAGGGGTCTTCAAACCTGGCCCTTTTATGACTTGTGGACTTCAACTCCCAGAATTCCTCAGCCAGGCATGCGTGCCTGGCTGAGGAATTCTGGGAGTTGAAGTCCACAAGTCATAAAAGGGCCAAGTTTGAAGACCCCTGATGTAATGTGTGAATCAAGTCATTGTTTCATTCCACCTGAAGGATTTTGGAGCATCTCTTCCCAGGTTTCTTTACTTTATGCTCCTTCGTGCATGTCCAGAGAGACTTATAAAATCTGCTAAAAATCTACTAGTGACAGAGAGGTTGTGTTTAACACAAGAATAGGTCTACTGCAGCAATACGATTAAGCAGATTACTGCTGCTAGGAAGCCAAATAACCTGTTATGTTATTTCTTTAGATAATTGCTGTAATTAGTGGGGGTCTTTTGCCAGTTTGGGAATTCTTATATGGAGATTGTTTCCTTGTGGCAGGGGAAAACAAACAAAGAAACAAACAAAAATCTCCTTGGAGTGGACCCAGTGTCCAGGTGACTTCATTTCCATATGTTTTTTCCTTGGAAACATCTGCAGACGTTCTGTACTTATCTATACTTAGGTTTATTTGTTTATTAACCAATGTTGAGTAATATTATTTTTGTATCAAAGAAATTTATATGGCTGCCCAATTTACACGGTTGATTCTGGGTGGCTTGCAAGATTAAACTGTGCTTATTATTCTATTCTTGTTTTGATGAAGTAGACTGCTCTTAAGAAATGCATTAAAATGCATATATTACTGAAACAAATAGATATGTACATACTGTTGAAAGACAGGGAAGGAGGGAGGGAAGGAAGGAGCAAAAGGAAGGAAGTAGAGGGTCAGAGGAAAGGTAGAGAAAGGGAAGGGAAGGGAAGGAGGGAGGGAGGAAGAATGGAAGGAAGGAAGGAAAGAAGGAAGTCAGGAAGGAGTGAAGGAGGAAGGAAGGGAGGGAGGGAGGAAGGACAGAAGGAAGGAAGGAAGAATGGAAGGAAGAATAGAAGAATGGAAGAAAGAATGGGAGGAAGGAAGAAGGAAGGAAGGAATGAAGGAAGGAAGGAAGGAAGGAAGGAAGGAAGGAAGGAAGGAAAGAAGGAAGGGAGGAAGGAAGGAAGGGAGGAAGGAAGGAAGGAAGAAGAGGGTCAGAGAAAGGTAGGGAAAGGGAAGGGAAGGGTAGAGAAGGGAGGAAGGGAGGGAAGGAGAGAAGGCAGAAAGGAAGGAAGGAAGTGAGGATGGAAGGAGGGAGGAGGGAAGCGAGGAAGGGAGCGAGGGAGTGAGGGAGCGAGGAAGGAAGGAAGGAAGGAAGAAAGAAGAGGGTTAGGGAAAGGGAAGAGTAGAGAAGGGAGGAAGGGAAGAAGAGAAGGAGGGAAGGAAGGACGAAGTTAGGGAGGGAGGGAGGAAGAAAGGAGGGAGGAGAAAAGGGAGGAAGGAAGGGAGGGAGGGAGGGAGGGAGGAAGGAAGGAAGAAGAGGGTCAGAGGAAAGGGAGGGAAAGGGAAGGGTAGAGAAGGGAGGGAGGGAAGGAGAGGAGGCAGAAAGGAAGGAAA
>NW_015388339.1:36681-38918 GCF_001527695.2 Protobothrops mucrosquamatus | reverse complement strand
GCCTGGGTTTATTTATAGCTCCATGCGTACAAAGACCGTGCTATTTCAGGGCTGGCAACCTGACTTTGTTGGGTTTTTTTTTTCTTCCTTAATGTGTGTCAGTTTTGAACAGTCCAGACACAGTCAAAGTAAAATAAAGTGAACCGACTGTCTACCAGAACAAATTTAAACAGCAATGACTTTCAGAATGAAGCATACATTAAAAAAAAAAAAAATCAGGGAAAAAGTGGAGGAAGGCAGCTACAACTCATTTAATTTGCAGAATAAATCTCTCTGACGAAAATTCCTGTCTGGGGGGAACAGAAATAATATTAAGCAGGCAAAAGAAGATTTATGCCCTCCGCTATTTCACAGACATAAATATGCATAAAAGAAACACAGACTTTGTGTGGGATGCTACATGGAACATAGTCATCTTGGATACCCATCGGTCTATATTAAAGTTATCTAGTACACCAAATATGCTCTCTGTTTTCTGGCTCATGAATGAATACATCCTGGAAATGTTCTGATGTTGACCTATCTCTTGTTTGCATGCATTTTTATTTATTTTATTTTATGTTGCTATACCAAGTAAAATGATTGTACAACAGTGAGAAACTGGTGAAGTGGGCACAGCAGCGCCTGCATTTTCGGCGTCGCATGAGAAAAGCACATCTTCCTTCCCGTGTCCTGACCACTTTCTACAGGGGGACGATCGAGAGCATCCTGTCATACAGCATCACAGTCTGGTTTGGAGGCATCCCTGCTTCAGACAGGAAGGCAGTGCAGAGAGTGGTGAGGACAGTAGAAAAGATCATTGGCAGTTCCCTCCCTCCCATCCAGGACATAGCACAGAAGCTCTGCTTGAGCAGGGTCCGTAAGATTGGGACACTACACATCCTCTTCACGACCTGTTTTCCTTGTTACCTTCTGGGAGGAGGGGGCTTCGTGGTATCCACAGCAGAACATCCAGATTCAGCCATAGTTTCATTCCATACAGTATTAATCTTGTGAACTCTCAAGCTTCCTCCTTCCCTTATATATTCAAGATGGACAGTATTTAATATTTATTTGTATATGTAGGGGTGTGGGTCTATACATATGTTGTACATAGTATGTTTAGGTGTGTGTCATGTATGTGTTTTACTTTGAGAGTGGGCAACTAAATTTCATTTTTGATGTGTGCCGTTGTGCCCACAGTAAAAAAAAAATACAATAAAGGTTATCTTATCTCACCTCACCTCACCTCACCTCACCTCACCTCACCTCACCTCACCTCACCTCATCTTATCTTATCTTATCTTATCTTATCTTATCTTATCTTATCTTATCTTTGTTATTCAACACTCCATCCATCCTCAATTTCATTTCCATATGGTTTTCTTGGAAACATCTGTAGATGTTCTGCACCTAGCCATCTATATTTAGGTTCATTCATTTATTAAACAATATTAAGGAATATTCCCTAGGAGATGGTGAGTTCTAGTACTGCCTTAGGCCTGAAAGGCAGTTGGGTGACATTGGGCCAGGAGACGGTGAGTTCTAGTCCTGCATTAGGCAGGTAACTGGGTGACTTTGACCCAGTTCTTGTATCTCAGCCCAAGCCACCTCACAGGGGGACAAAAATCAAATCAAATCAAATTAAATCAATCAATCAAGGAACTTTTTTCAGACAAACAGATGGTCTTGTGTGTGTTTCCTGAATTTTTATCATGAGTCTCAGGTATAAGGAGAATGTGGGAATATAGTAGAGATTACAAAATAGTCAGTACACCAAAAGAAACAATTTGTGGAATTTCTGCAGAAAAGCCTTGTTGTTTTTGTTGTTTTTCTAAAGAAGTTGAGGAGAGAGAGAGAGTGGGGAGGGAGGGGGGAGAGAGAGGGAGGAAGAGGGAGGGAGGGAGAGAGAGGGAGCAATGGAGGGAGAAAGGGGGGATAGGGGGGAGAGAGGAAGAGGGAGGAAGGGAGGGAGGGAGAGAGAGAGAGAGGGAGAGAGAGAAAGAGAGAGAGAGAGAGAGAGAGAGGGAGAAGAATATCCCATACATTTTTTAAGGGGAAAAAAAAGTGTCTTCTGAGAAATTTTGACTCCTCTCTCTGCTGCAGAACCCAAGCAGTTATCTCATGACCTTAAGGCATTGCTCAAATATTCATGGATCAGATGTCCAAAAAGTCCACACTGGCTTTCCCAGAGGCAGAGTCAAAACTCATCAAGACATTCTTTCCGTCCTCATGTTGAAGAGTGAGCCACTGGCAAT
>NW_015388339.1:27304-35659 GCF_001527695.2 Protobothrops mucrosquamatus | reverse complement strand
AGGAAGGAAGGAAGGAAGGAAGGAAGGAAGGAAGGAAGGAAGGAAGGAAGGAAGGAAGCAGAATGGGAGAGAGGAAGAAAGCTAGAAAGCTAGGAATGGAGGGAGGGAGGGAGGGTGGCTGGGAGGGAAGAAGAGGAGGGGAGAGGAGAAAAAAGAAAAGAGAAACAAGAAAAGAGAAAAGAGAAAAGAGAAGGAAGGAAGGAAGGAGAATGGGAGAGAGGAAGAAAACTAGGAAGCTACAAAGGGAGGGAGGGAGGAAGAAAGGAATGGGAGAGAGAAAGAAAGCTAGGGAGGGAGGAGGAAGGAAGGAAGGAAGGAAGGAGAATGGGAGAGAGGAAGAAAGCTAGGAATGGAGGGAGAGAGGGTGGTTGGGAGGGAGGGAGAGGGGGGGAGAGGAGAGGAGAAAAGAGAAAAGAGAAGAAAGGAAGGAGAATGGGAAAGAGGAAGATAGCTAGGAAGCTAGGAAGGGAGGGAAGAAGGGAGGAAAGAAGAAAGGAAAAATTGGAGGGAAGGAGGGACAAAGGAAGGAAAGAAGGAAAGAAAGGACAAATTGGAGAAAGGGAGGGAGGGAGGGAGGAAGGAAAGGAAAGGAAAGGAAAGGAGAGGAAAGGAAAGGAAAGGAAAGGAAAGGAAAGGAAAGAGGGAAGCTGAAATCTTCCCCTCTGTTGTGATTTTTCAGAGCCAAACTGCAAGGTCAGTAAGAGACATTTCATAGGCTTCTGTCTTGAATATGTGACTAGAGTGACAGCAATTCGCAAAGGTAGTTCTACTCAAATAATCTTTCTAGATCTGCCTGAGACAACCCCAAAAAAGGCATTTCCCTCCCTCCTCTGAAAGAGTTGCTAATTCTCCAACGAGATAGTAAGCCCACTGAAACGGTCTTCCCGGGATTTGTTTTTTTTCTTTTTTCTCATGCATCATGAAAACAGAGATAATAACTGGTAAACCAGCTGTAAAATTAAAAGAACGAGTTGTTGCCAATAAAGGCCATCATTTCGTGGAGAAATAAATTTGTTTCTTGGAAGCTGCCTGCTGGAACGTATGCTTGAGGTGCACATCAGAAGAAAAAGAAAAAGAAAGAAATTCAAACAAAGTGCCTCCATGGCTTAGTGGGAACAGAGACAGGGTGAGGTAGAGAGGCGAGATTGAGAACGATCAACAGGGTGATCACTTAATAACTCTCCAGTTTCCCTGATTTTTTTTTTTTTAAATTTACAAACCACCCATGTCGACTAAAGGCAACTGTTAGGCAGCTTGCAATAATTAAACAGATAAAACATTAAAACAGAGGTGTCTGTGTGAGAATCTCAGTCATCCAGGTCATGGTTGTCCCAAAGGTGCTTTTCTATAGGTTTAGGTACCAGGGAACTGGACCTTTATTTTTTTTCCTTCTCATCCAAGGAGCTTCTTCAGTTCTGACTGAATGGTGGAGGGTGGAATGGCTTATATTCTTTGCAATCATCTGGTTGTTAGTACTCCCTCTGAGAGTCATTGAGGCCACTTGGAGGTTTGATCTGTGCCCTCAGGACCATCTCAATGGTGCAAATGGGCATGGAGCCTTCTTGGAACTGCTGAAAGGACCGTGTTGTAGACTGGAGATGGATGATGTTGTATCTCTCCCCCTCTGTCGAGAGAAGGATGTTCAGTTTTGACCTAGATGGCCTCTTTGACCCCCCTTTCAAACCAGTGGTCCTCTCTGTCCAAAATGTGGACTTTGCTGTCTTTGAAAAAGTAGCCTTTGTCTTTTAAATGCAGATGGACTGCTGAATGTTGTCCTGATGGGAATATAAAGCCTTCCATTCTCCACCTTTCAGTCAGAACTGAAGAAGCTTCTTGGATGAGAAGTGAAATGTCTTCAAGGGAAAAAAGAAAAGAGTCCAGTTGCCTCTTGAAAAAGCACCTTTGGGATTAAAATGGAGGTGGTCCTTGAATTAAAACCATTCATTTAGTGATCCTTCAAAGTTGCAACAGCATTGAAACAAATGACTTATGCTCTTACGACCATTACAGTACCACAAGGGTCAAATGACCAGACCAGACCAGACCAGACCAGACCAGACCAGAACAGAACAGAACAGAACAGAACAGAACAGAACAGAATAGAATAGAGCTGGGAGGGACCTTGGAGGTCTTCTAGTCCAGCCCCCTGCTCATGCAGGAGAAGCTATACTGTCTGAGACACGTGAATGTCTAGTCTCTTCTTGAAAATCTCCAGTGATGCAGCTCCCAAGATTTCTGGTGGCAAGCTGTTCCACTGGTTGATTGTCCTCACTGTCAGGAAGTTTCTCAATTCCAGGTTGCTTCTCTCTTTGATCAGTTTCCAACCATTGTTTCTCATCCTTCCCTCTGGTGCTCTGCTGAACAACATGACCCCCCTCTTCTATCTGGCAGCCCCTCAGATACTGGAACACTGCTATCATGTCTCCCCTATTTCTTCTTTTCTTTAGACTAGCCAAACTCAAGTCCCGCAGCCGTTCTTCATATGTTTTAGTCTCCAGGCCTTGGATCATCTTAGTTGCTCTTCTCTGATTTTTTTCCAAACTCTCAACACCTTTTTTGTGATATGGTGACCAAAATTGGCTGCAGTATTCCAGGGGTGGTCTTACTAGGGCTTTGTAAAGTGGTACTAATACTCCACGTGATCTCGATTCTATGCCTCTCTTTATACAACTAACTGAACAACTGCAGTGTTAACAGCTGTGGCAACCAAGATCCAAAAAATGGTTCAAAGCTCATTTAATAACTGTCTCACTTAGCAACAGCAATTGTGGCTTCCCAGTTGACTTTGCTAGTCAGAAAGTCACCGAAGGGGATCACGTGACCAACGGACACTTCTACTGTCAGAAGTAGATGCCAGCTGCCAAAAGTCCGAATTTTGATCAAGTGACCCTGGGGATGCTACAGTGATCATTAGAGTGAAAAAGATCACTCTTAAATCCCGTTTTTTTGGTGCCATTGTAACTTTGAACGCTCACTAAACAAACGGTTGTCATTTAAGGACTACCTGTGTATGATTTGCAATCCAGGAATCATACCGCAGACAAGGTAAATTGAAACAAATGAACAAAGATTATCCAGATTGCTTTGCAAATGACAGACTTTGAATGTTAAATGGAGTACTGCCTAAACAAACAGACTCACCACTCTTGAAGTAAAAAGCTACTCATCAGAGGCATATTAAACTAGGGGTTTATTGAAGTGGCAAGCCAGCTACAGTAAACTGAACTAATCAGGTAGCAAACTGGCTAAACAGAACTAAACTAAAGATTCATCATGAATTTTGAAGCGTAGAAAAAGCAGAAGACACTCGTGTAAATACATTGTCACTTAACACGTTTGCCAATATATCTTTTTTAAAAATGCCTCTCGTGCAATGAAAATATTCTCAAGAATTTCTTTAAAGGCAGGCGGTGATCAGAGCAAAAATCTCTAGATGCAAACTTTAAGATGCTAAGATCCCTTTGAAAGCTGGGAATATACAGAGGAATCTTCAGACAGCTAATCGAAAATAGTTTGTTTAAATATGCCCAGTCACAAATATTTCATACTGTTCAAGAAAATGGTGGCTGCAATTGTACTTGAAGGATGCCAATTATTTGACCAATTTTAGCCTCAGTTCAGTTCAGGCCTGTTTGGGTCTTCCTGACCTAACAGAGTCGGAAGGGACCTTGGAGATCTTCTAGTCCAACCCCCTGCTCAAGCAGGAGACCCTATGCTATTTCTGACAAATGGTTGTCCGATCTCTTCTCAAAAACCTCCATAGTTTTTGGAAGCAAGTTGTTCTAACTGTCAGGAAATTTCTTCCTAATTCTAGATTTGTTCTCTCCTTGATTAGTTTCCATCTGTTGCTTTTTGTCCTGCCTTCATGGGCTTTGGAGAATAAGTTGAACGCCCCCCTCTTCTTTGTGGCAGCCTCTCAAATATTGGAAGACTGCTATCATGTCACCCCTAGTCCTTCTTTTAACTGGACTAGATGTACGCAATTCTGCAACCTTTCTTTATGTGTTTTATTCTCCAACCCCCTAATCATTTTTGTTGCTCTTCTCTGCTCTTTTTCTAGGGTCCCAAATCTTTTTTATATCATGGTGAGCAAAACTGGATGCAATATTGAGGTTGGGACACTCAAGTCATCTCTCTCTCTGTCTCTCTTTTTCTCTCTGTCTCTCTTTCTCTCTCTGTCTCTGTCTCTCTTTCTCTCTCTTTCTCTCTTTTGTCATATTTATGCAGTATAGATCGGAAGTGGTGACCCTTTGAGAGCCATGTGTAATGAAATTTCATTTTATAAAAAGAACTATAAAAATGTGAGGGAAGATCACCATAAAGGAAATGTTTTAGATATTTAAATGCAATTGATTTTTAAAAAATTCCAATGGATAACTAAAAATGGGAAAAATGTTTTGAATAGAGTTAAAAGATTAAATGATTGGATTTATTAAATGGAACATTTAAAGATTAAACATAGGTTTAATCATGGGTAAAAAGAACAGAAAAAAATGGAAATAAGTGTATACTAGTTCAAGGGGGATATGCATTTTAAGTAGTATATTATTTTCTTATTTTTTATTTTTTCCCTCTTTTTTCTCCTTTTTTTCTTTTTCTTTTTCTCTCTCATGTCTTTTCTTTTTCTACGTCTTTCTTTTGTGTCTTTTTCTTATTTATGTTTTGAAGACATGGAAATAGATTTAAATACTTTAAAGTAATTAATTCTGGGAAAATTTTAACCAGTAGAAAAAAATTGAACATTGTAGGGAAAATAAATTTAAATAAGAATTGTAAACAGGATTTGGGATGAGGCAACCAAGATGACCAGATAGAAAAGAAGCATGATATTGATGTGATTATTATTGGTAGAAATTTTAGAAAAAAACTTTATATTTATTTGTTACCTGTCAAATTAATAAGAAATGTATTAATTTAAGATTGCAAAGAGAATATTATTGGAAGAAGAGAAAATCAAGCAAAGCTATTATGTGGATTTAATATAGAAACTAACTGTTAGTGATTACTTTGTAAATATAAACCCAGACAACATGCTGTTTACCAAATATCAAGTTGTTTATATTAAAAAAAATCAATAAAATATATATTAAAAAATCATTTTAATGTATGCCAATTAGTGTACATTTAAAGTGACAATAAAGTTATTTTTCTATTCTATTCTATTCTATTCTATTCTATTCTATTCTATTCTATTCTATTCTATTCTATTTCTAATTGTATTCATATTCCACTCCACTCTATTCTACTCTACTCTACTCTACTCTACTCTACTCTACTCTACTCTACTCTACTCTACTCTACTCTACTCTATTCTATTCTATTCTAATTCTAATTCTAATTGTACAGTATTCTCTCTCTCACACAAACATTTTAGACAGTTTTAGGAATTCTAAAGTGCCGAACCTCTAAAGTGCCTGAATATTCCAGTCCATAGGGTAGTTTTGACTATATGAATTTTAGTTCTTTTATTTTAAATAGCAATAGCACTTAGACTTATATACCACTACACAGTGCTTTACTGCCCTCTCTAAGTGATTTACAGAGTCAGCCTCTTGCCCCCAACAATCTGGGTCCTCATTTAACAACCTCGGAAGGACGGAAGGCTGAGTCAGCCTTGAGCCGGTCAGAATCAAATTCCTGACAGTGGGCAGAGTCAGCCTGCAATACAACATTCTAACCACTGCACCGCCACAGCTCTTGATTTAAACCTCCTGATTTGATTTTGGCTTCTCACTTTGTTGTTTCCCTAGAGCTGGGGTAGGCAACCTTGGCTCTTTTATGACTGGTGGACTTCAACTCCCAGAATTCCTGAGCCAGCCATTCTGAGGGGAAAGGGAGAGGTTTCCAAGCTGAGCCATGTTCGCTCAGGAATTCTGGGAGTTGAAGTCCACAAGTCATAAAAGAGCCAAGGTTGCCCACCCCTGGCCTAAGAGGCTCACCGCTTAGAACAGGAGGACTTAGGACAGGGGTAGGCAACCTTGGCTCTTTTATGACTTGTGGACTTCAACTCCCAGAATTCCTGAGCCAGCCATGCTGAGGGGAAAGGGAGAGGTTTCCAAACTGAGCCAAGCTGGCTCAGGAATTCTGGGAGTTGATATCCACGAGTCATAAAAGAGCCCAGGTTGCCTACCCCTGCCCTGGAGCTTCAGATTCTAATTTACTGAGTTGGTTAGAACTCTTTTCAAAGTTTAGATACTCCTTCTACCAAGTCCGTAAATACTCATGCACTCTGCCGTCCTTCTCACCCCACCTCAATCCCCTAAAAATTAATGCAGTTGTTTCATTTGTATGTTTATTTAAATAATTTATATGCCTGCCCACCTCATTATTGTCACTCTGGGCAGTTGGCCATGAATATAAAATCGAGAAACGTCAAAACAACTCAAACTAATTAAAACAGAAAATTCAGCAACAATCGATATATTATGTGCCAGAGGTTGTAATTGGAAATAAACGCACTAGCAATAGACCAGCGAACAGACGGGGTTTGCTAGCTCCTTATCCCACATGCTTGGGGAAACAATTGGGGTTTGAACACCTTATAAAAAGCTACTAGGGTTGTGGAGACAGGATGCTTTCCCACAGAATTGAGGTCACAAAGAGAAATATATGTCCGCTGGGCCTCACACATGGCTTGAGGACTTTGTTGCAACCAAGTGTCCCAAGCAGAATTTTTAAAAGATTTTCTTTGCAGTATGAAAGTTAACAAAAAAAAAATTCTGGCTAGTGAACATGGCAAAGAGAAAGAACTAGAAAAGATAACAAAACACAAAGACCTGCAAATAGAAGTAGAAAGACTATGGCTGGATGACTTTGGGCCAAACACCAGGAGACTGTGAATTCTAGTCCCTGGGTGATTTTAGGGCGATCACCAGGAGATTGTGAGTTGTAGTCCTGCCTGAAGTATGAAAGTCAGCTGGGTGACTTTAGGCCAAGGGTTTTCAACCAGTGGTACCGGTACCACCTGTGGTACATTGGCACCTGGCAGGTGGTATGTGACCATCCTAGAAAAGTGTTAGCGGGGGAGGGGAATGAGCTGAACCGGTGGCAGCACCGCACAAGCCTGAGCGAGAGACGGCTGGAGCTGCAGGGCTGTCAGGGCTCAGTGGAAGCGCCAGGATCAGCGCCAGGCTCCAGTTGGAACTCGGCGCTGATCCTGGCGCTTCTGCCGAGCCCTGAAGAAGTGCCGATCAGCTGGAATGTTGCAGCATCTCCAGGGTCTTGTGATTGACATTCAGATGCTTGGCAACTGATTCATATTTATGACGGTCACAGTGTCCCAGGGTCATGTGAAGTGACCAAAACCTGCTGCAACCACCCAGCAGATGGGAGGGGGGAATAAAAACCAAACACCCCTCACCCCACCCCCGCTGCCAATCCTCAACAGAAATACTCATAACAATGGAAACCTCGGACAGGAGGAAGAGCGCCACCAGGCAGGCAGGCAGATCTTGCTCGGCTGTGACGGGGGGAGCACTTTTTTTCAGTGCCATTGTAACTTTGAACAGTCACTAAGCGAACTGTTGTAAGTCGAGGACTACCTGTACTTTATCACTTTTTTCCTTTTTTTGTGTGGTCATCAAGTTTTTGACACCTTGCTAGGCGACTGGTGGTACTCGGATGTTGCCATATCCTAAAAGTGGTACAATGGTTGAAAAGGTTGAAAAGACCTGCTTTAGGCCAATTACCAGGAGATGACCTCTTGTCCCTGGGTGATTTTGGGCCAATCATCAGAAAACTGAGTTCTAGTCTCTGGGTGACTTAAGGCCAATCACCAGGAGATTGTAAGTTCTAGTCCCGCCTGAAGCTTGAAAGCTGTCTTGATGATTTTGGGCCCATCACTATCTAACAAAAAAATAAGGAGCTACTGGCTTGACAACCATTGTTTATATCCAAATTGGACTCCAATCTCTGGGCTGTCAGAGATCCGAATTTCATCTGATCAGGATCTGAATAGGTCAATTTGCTTAGGCCTGTTGGAAACCATGAATCCTGGCCTGAGATTTGTCAGATTTTTGATGAGGTGGGGCAGTATGTTTTGTGATCAACCAGTGGAACAGCCTGCCTTCAGAAGTTGTGGGTGTCCCATCACTGGAGGTTTTTAAGAAGCGATTGGACAACCACTTTTTCTGAATATCTCTGGAGAGTCTCAGTCATCCGGATCACGGTTGTCCCAAGGGTGCTTTTTCAAAAGGCAACTGGACTTTATTATTATTATTATTATTATTATTATTATTATTATTATTATTATTATTATTATTATTATTATTATTATTATTATTATTATTATTATTATTATTATTATTATTATTATTATTATTATTATTTTAAATTTATATCCCGCCCTTCTCCTTA
>NW_015388339.1:10524-27204 GCF_001527695.2 Protobothrops mucrosquamatus | reverse complement strand
ATTATAATTAAAACCCCCTCTAAAAGTTTTCCCCTAGGCCAGTCCCGCAAGCTGGAATAACCATGTCTTAAGGGCGCGGCGGAAGGAAGGGAGATCAGGGATCACCCTGATCTCTGGGGGTAGTTCATTCCAGAGGGTGGGAGCTCCCACAGAGAAGGCCCTCCCCCTTGGGGTCGCCAGCCGGCACTGTCTGGCCGACCGTACCCTGAGGAGACCCACTCTGTGGGAGCGTACAGGTCGATGGGGGGTAATCTGCGGTAGGAGGCGGTCTCGGAGATATCCGGGTCCGATGCCATGGAGCGCTTTAAAGATGATGGTCAGCACCTTGAAGCGCACCCGGAAGGCCACCGGCAGCCAATGCAGCTCGCGCAGCAGCGGTGTTACATGTTTTTCCTTGAAGACATTTAGCTTCTCATCATTGGTGGGATTCAAATGTGTGAACAACCGGTTCTCTGTGTGGATGCCGCTTCCGGAAGTCCATTCTGGGCCTGGGCAACAAAAAAAAATAGCTACCGGTTCTGCCAAACTGGTGCGAACTGGCTGAATCCCACCACTGCTTCTCATCCAAGAAGCTTCATCTTCAGTCAGAGCTGAAGAAGCTTCTTGGACAAGAACTGAAACATCTTCAAGGAAAAACAAGAAAATCCAGTTGCCTTTTGTAAAAAACACTATTTTCTGAAATGGTCCAGGATCTCCTGCTTGAACAGGGTGTTGGACGTGAAGACCTCCATGGTCTCTTCCAAAGCTATTGTTCTGTTGTTATTCTGTTATTCGTGGTCTTCTGAACAAAGATCTGGAGATGGTCACCTTTCATTCATCAAACTGTAACACATGATTATTCCGTATCCATTGCAACACATTACACGAACCAGGGAAAAGTAAAGGTAACAAATCACCGAAGTTGCGTTCTGGGTCTTGCTGAGCTACAGTCTGTTGCCACTTCACTCCCTTCAGCTCCTTGGTGTGTGTCACTACTTCCTGTTCAACATATCGACCTGCCTCTTTGGCATTTGACAGGGCTATTGAATTTTTTGCTGGATTTTATGCTTCGAGAAGGAGTTAAAGTAATAGTTTTTTCCCCTGGGCTCCCCCAATCCATGCCTTCAAATTTACTACGGACTTCAAAAACACTTCGGGATCCCATGTTAAATTTATGGCATGCCCTTAATGTGGGAAGACTGCAAGCCTTTTGAAAAAGGGGGGGGAAAGGGCATTGAGGGAATATAAAATAAAGCAAAAGATTGCTTCCCATCAGCATTGGTCATTTCAATTAAACTGCTATTATTGATAATGCCAGTTTGGTTGCCCGTTGCAGCCAAACATCTTTGCCATCCTTTGCAGAGAAAATAGATGATGGGACAGCTGTTCCACACATTATATTTTGTGCCATACAACAGGGCTTTTCCATCTTTTCACCAATTGTATCACTTTTAGGATATGGCAATATCCAAGTACCACCAGTCGCCTAGCAAGGTGTCAAAAACTTGATGACCCCCCCAAAAAAGGAAAAAAGTGATAAAGTACAGGTAGTCCTTGACTTACAACAGTTCGCTTAATGACTGTTCGAAGATACAATGGCACTGAAAAAGTACCTCCCAAGTCACAGCCGAGCAAGACATCTGCCTGCCCACCCAGTGGCGCTCTTCCTCCTGTCTGAGGTTTTCATTGTTGTGAGCATTTTTGTTGAGGATTGGCAGCGGGGTAGGGTGGGGGATGTTTGGTTTTTATTCCCTCCCATCTGCTGGGTGGTTGCAGCAGGTTTTGGTCACTTCACATGACCCTGGGACACTGTGACCGTCATAAATATGAATCAGTTGCCAAGCATCTGAATGTAAATCACAAGACCCTGGAGATGCTGCAACATTCCAGCTGATCGGCGCTTCTTCTGGGCTCAGCAGAAATGCCAAGATCAGCACCGAGCTCCAGTTGGAGCCTGGTGCTGATCCTGGCGCTTCCACTGAGCCCTGACAGCCCCGAAGAAGCATCGATCATCTGGAAAGCGGCACTGATCCTGGCGCTTCTGCTGAGCCCTTACAGCCCTGCAGCTCCAGCCATCTCTCGCTCAGGCTTGTGCGGTGCTGCCACCGGTTCAGCTCATTTCCCTCCCACGCTACCACTTTTCTAAGATGGTCGTGTACCATCTGCCAGGTGCCAATGTACCACAGGTGGTACCCGTACCACTGGTTGAAAAGCCCTGCCATACAGGAAGATTTTTGTCCTATCAGATGTAAATAGTTTTAAGCCTTGGATGTTATTTTAAGCCAAAGATGGACAATCTCTCTGAAGTCAGTAGGGTAGTAGATGTGGGGCATCATTTTGCAGGCTGCATCAGAGGGAGAAGAAGGCCATCTGCCATCAAGAATCTGCTTAGAATTTGAAAAGGAGACCACTAGGAAACCTAGCATTTGGGATTCAAAAAAACTCCTAGAGAAAACAACTTCCATATTGTGGCTAAAGAGGATTTACGGGTCTGTCTACTCACCAGGAATTAATTAATAATTACTTCTCAAGCAGTTAATTAGAATTTGCTGGCACATTTGGAGCCATTTTTTTTAATGCTTGATTACTTAAGTCAGTGTTTCTCAACCTCAGCAGATTTCAGATGTGTGAATTCCCCAGCCAGCATAGTGGCAGCAGAGTTTTGGGAGTTGAAGTCCATCTAAGTATTACTAAAGCTGTCATTGTCATGAATTTTAACTGCATGAAATGGCACATCCGAGGTTTTGAATCAAGGCACCTCAAATGAGTTAACTTACAGAATGTATCCAAAATGCGTGACTCCCAAGGGATTGAAAATCTCCTTCAGTAGTACTGGCTGCTACTTCGTTGCTGCTGTGGTCCTGTGATATTAATTTTCAAGGTTCTGTGACAGTTTCCCAGTCAGTCTTGCAATACCTTCTCCTCCTAGTAGCCACTTACTTCTGGAAAGGGGGGAGGGAGGGAGGGAGGGAGGGAGGGAGGGAAGGAAGGAAGGAAGGAAGGAAGGAAGGAAGGAAGGAAGGAAGGAAGGAAAGAGAAAGTCTGATATTGTGGTCAAAGGTTGATCTAACTGGGACCACCGTCGTAACCCAAGCGAATTTGAGAATTCCTCGAAGCCTGATTCTCCACCAATAAGTCAATAAACAGACACATTGACATCAGCCCAATCTATCAACTGTTGAGAATGAAAGAAATCCTGAAGGCAACATTTAAAACAAAGGAACAGGCACCCCACCACACATCAACAAAAATCACAAACCCCCACAAAAATCTGCACCACATCTCAACAACGACACCAGCCAGCCAAACAACCTGAAACCAGACCATGACTTAGAGGCAACCAAATGAACAAACACCATTTGCATCACACAGATGATACGTAAGCACCAAAGACTAGCAACAACAACCAGCCAATCAAACAGCCCAAAACCAGACCATGACTCATCCGGACAAAATAACACCCACACCGATTTACATCACACAAAAATGTATTTAAAGGCCAGTGCTCTGACAGATGAGCCCAATTCAAAGTTCACTGAAGATGTCCCCCATGTTTGCAACCAAATCACCAAGCTCAGAGATCAAACAACAGCCCAATTGTGGTCAATTTCTGCTTGGATCAGTCTTCAAGCTTTCTCTTTCACAATCCATCAGAGGTCAACTTATATATGAGCCAGCTGTGTGTTGTAGCTGCCAAAAAAAGCCAATACAGTCCTAGGCTGCATCAACAGAGGGATAGCGTCAAATCTGCCCTGTGGATAGAGGTAGACAAATTAAGCGTTGATGTTCAAAAGACAAGCTAAGTTACACCATCTTCTTTCCGAAGCTTTACCTTTTGCCAACATCCAATGCAATTCATGTCGGAATGAAGATTGTATCATTCATCCTTTCACACAGAAGACACAGATCCTACACTGCTGATGTGTTGCAGTTCCATAGAGTGATTCCCTGATTTGTTAATCATTGCAACAATTTCTTTGCCTTGACTCATTCAACAAAAACCGTCCTGGGCCAATTTGGCTGTGCAGTGGGAATTCTTTTGTTTAATTCTGAAACCCTCTGTTCTCAAAAATGCAAGGATACTTTTGATTCCCACAACGGGCCGCAAAAGTTGAAGGAGTTAGCAGGGATGGCAAAATCGACGACTTTGATTAAAGAAAAGGACACAATTAATTATGTTTCTACTTGGAAACCGCTTCTGGACTTTGTGCTTGAGGTGGGGGAAAAAATGAAACTTTGATTTGGAGTGTTGCTGACTAGGTAGGTTTCTTATAGAAATGGCTAGTATGTATGATTATATAAAAGTAAAAAGTTGAGATTTTATGGTATTATTCTACTACATCGAAAGCAATCAGAAGTCAATGCTTTTTTTTCTTTTCCTCTTTTCCTCCCATATTTTCCTCTTATTTGTAGGTAATCCCCGATTTACAATAAGTTTGTTTAGTGACTGTTTGCAGTTACAACGGCACTAGAAAAAGTGACTTATGACCATTTTTCACACTTACGACCTTTACAGCATTCCCCCATGGTCACATGATCAAAATTCAGATGCTGGGCAACTGACTCATATTTATGACTGTCACAGACATAAAAAGGGGTCACGTGATCCCCTTTTGTGTCTTTCTGACAACCAAAGTCAATGGGGGAAGCCAGATTCATTTAACAACTATGTTACTTACTTAACAACTGCAATGATTCACTTAACAGCTATGGCAAGAAGAGTCATAAACTGGGGCAAAACTCACTTGACAAATGTCTCGCTTAGCAACATAAATCTTGGACTCAGTCGTGGTAATGAGTCGAGGATTACCTGAAATATATACTGTATATGTATATTTCTGTACTTCTATATGTTACATTTTGATAAACTAATAAAATATTTAAGGCGTGAAATTCTCTGTCCTTGATTCGAGTTCAATCTTGTTGTCATCCAAAGTAATTAAAATTTGAGAGGAATGTTGATTGCATATCACAGTCCTTGAGCAGGCATTGTTTTCTTCTTAAGCGGTAAATACAGTGGTGGGATTCAAATATGTGAACCACCGTTTCTGTGCGTGGATGCCACTTCCGGAAGTTCATTCTGGGCCTGGACAACAAAAAATTAGCTACCAGTTCTGCCAAAGTGGTGCAAACTGGCTGAATCCCACCATTGTCTGTCTGACTGTCTGGCTGTCTGGCGATCAAACAGGTCAGTCCTAGAGGAGATCAACCCTGACTGCTCTTTAGAAGGCCAGATCCTGAAGTTGAAACTCAAGTACTTTGGCCACCTAATGAGAAGGAAGGACTCACTGGAGAAGAGCCTAATGCTGGGAAAGATCGAGGGCAAGAGAAGAAGGGGACGACAGAGAATGAGGTGGATGGATGGAGTCACTGAAGCAGTAGGCATGAGCTTAAATGGACTCCAGAAGATGGTAGAGGACAGGAAGGCCTGGAGGAACATTGTCCATGGGGTTGCGATGGGTCGGACACGACTTTGCAACTAACAACAACAAAATCCAGTGGTGGGATTCAAATATGTGAAAAACCAGTTCTGTGCATGGATGCCACTTCCGGAAGTCCATTCTGGGCCTGGGCAACAAAAAATCAGCTACCAGTTCTGCTGAAATGGTGCGAAGCAGCTGAATCCCACCACTGAGTAAATATATATGTTAAATTGTATTAATCCCCCGGAGAAAGGAAGGATTAACATCTTACATATATAAGCATCCTCAGTCATAACGTGGCACAGCTTGGTTTCCCCTGCCCATTTTAAATATGAGTTACCAGAGGGAAAAACACCACGCAAACATTTTTACATCCTAATTTATTTTAACATTTCAGGCGCTGATTACTGAAAGAAAGAAAAAAAGAGTGGGGAGAATACATTTATTCTTTGCAAGCTAAAGATCCATTTCGTTGTTGCTGTTTTTCTTTCTCTTCTCATTTTCTCTGTCTCTCTGTCTCTGTCTCTCTCTCTCTCTCTCTATTTTGGCTCGGAGATACGGCAAGCCGAGGTTCCACTTCGAAGGAGACAATTAGATTTACCAATATTTAATTTTAAAGTTCAGTGTTTATAAGGGCAATAACTCCAGCGAAGGAAAGGGGAGACCTGCACAGCTAATAACTCAACTCCAACTTAACATTGGAGATATTTTCCCTTTGCCCAGACAGAAGCATCTGTTGGCTCATTTATTTATTTATTTGTTTTTTTCCGTTTGTCACTTTCTGCTGTCAACCCGTTTGCCACTGCTATTTTTTTTTCAACTATTGTTAGGTTTTCATCCATCATATTACAGATGCCTTTAAACTTCACTATCCTCCTCCTCTCCTTCTCCTCCTCCTCTCCTTCTTCTCCTCCTCCCCCTCTCTCCTCTTCCTCTTCCTCCTCCCCCTCCTCCTCCTCTCCTCCTCCTCCTGCCTCACCCTTCTCTTCACCTCCTCTTCCTCCTCCCTACTCCTCCTCTCCTTCTCTTCTTCCTCTTCCTCCTCCACCTCCTCCTCCTCTTGTTCTCCTCCCTGCTCCTGCCTCACCCTCCTCTTCACTTCCTCTTCCTCCTCTTTCTCCTCCTCTCCTTCTCCTCCTCCCTCCTCCTCTCCTTCTCCTCTTCCTCCTCCTCCATCTCCTCCTCCTTCTCTTCTCCTCCTCTCCTCCACTTCCTCTCCTTTTCTTCTCCTCCCTCCTCCTGCTTCACCCTCCTCTTCACTTCCTCCTCTTCCTCCTCCTCTCCTTCTCCTCCTCCTCCCTCCTCCTCTCCTTCTCCTCTTTCTCCTCCTTCTCCTTCTCTTATCCTCCTCTCCTCCTCCTCTCCTCTCCTCTCCTTCTCTTCCCTCCTCCTGCCTCACCCTCATCTTCACCTCCTCTTCCTCCTCTCCCTCCTTCTCTCCTTCTTCTCCCTCCTCCTCCTCCCCTCCTCTTCCTCCTCCTCCTCCTCCACCTCCTCCTCCTTCTCTTCTCCTCCTCCTCTCCTCCTCCCTCCTCCTGCCTCACACTCCTCTTCACCTCCTCTTCCTCTTCCCTCCCTCCTCCTCCTCCACCTTAAACTCTCATCTCTTTTCTTTCATATGCCAATCCACCACTTTGAAAGGACATTGAATTCTCTTTTAAGAATGGATGGGAAACAACTAGAAAAAGCTCCGCCAAACAACTGGAAACTCTGACTGACAAATATTTGTAACAGTCCCGTGAATTTTTAACCACCAGGAATCAGGCTTTGCATAGACATTCTTTTAAGGATCATCCTCAGCCTGTTTTGGTCACACTGAAATCCCCATACATAACTTCTTTTGTGGCAGTTCTTCAGCAAACACCATAGTCATAAAATGAACACCAGGGTCGTTAAACAAATTTATATATTCTTACCAGCATTTTTTTCCAACAAAAAGCGTTTATTTAAATGTGTCACATAACCATGCACCCTGTAGTTCATCGTGATGGTGATCCAGGTGCCTCCTAGCATCTGAAATGCAATGTGATCTTGTTTGTGTGGTGCCATTATTGGAACTTTCGAACCGAGTCTTAAGTATCTTTTGGAAGGTCTGTCATAATTCTGAATGGTCATTAAGCAACCATTGTGAAGTGAGGACAACCTGTATTGTCCCAGTGTTGTCTGAAGACACTTCTGTGGTCACGTGACCAGCATGGCCCTACGCCAAGGCACGTGGAACACTGTTAGTGGTACTGAAGTGGTACCTATTAATCTACTTACATTTGCACACTTTTAATCTCTTGCATGGACAGGAGCTCACCCCATCATGTGGCACTCCGGTCTCAAACAATACCAATAAGAGTAATAGTAATAATAGAGTTGGAAGGGACCTTAGAGGTCTTCTGGTCCAACCCCCTGCTCAGGCAGGAAACCCTATATCATTCCGGATAAATGGCTGTCCAGTCTCTTCTTAAAAACTTCCAGTGTTGGAGCATTCACAACTTCTGGAGGCAGGTTGTTCCACTGATTAATTGTTCTGTCAGGAAATTTCTCCTTAGTTCTAGGTTGCTTCTCTCCTTGATGAGTTTCCATCCATTGCTTCTTGTCCTGCCTTCAGGCGCCTTGGAGAATAGCTTGACTCCCTCTTCTTTGGGGCAGCCCCTGAGATATTGGAACACTGCTATCATGTCTCCCCTCGTCTTTTTCTTCATTAAACTAGACATACCCAATTCCAGCCACCTTTCCTTATATGTTTTAGCCTCCAGTCTCCTAATCATCTTTCTTGCTCTTCTCGGTACTCTTCATTAACTCATTATTCATTAACTCTTATTTAGCACAAATTTAGTTGACTAGATTCTTGTGTATAGGCATGAGCCATAAATCAGCTTAACTGGAACCTAACAGTGGTCTTGAGTCTTCTTGCCTAATATTAATCTTGGGAACATAATGAATCCAGACAGATTCTTCTCTTGACTCTTGATTCTTCCCCCAAGCTCTGCCTGTCCTTCTAGCTTGTAAGTTTGGTTGGTAAGAAGACAGTTAAAATGCCTTTGTCAAGACTGAATTTCTAAGATGCTTGCAAGACCGCCTCCTACCAAACACCTCCCTTCGACCAGTCCGCTCCCACAGAGAGGGCCTCCTTAGAGTGCTGTCGGCCAGACAATGCCAGCTGGCGATCCCCAGGGAGAGAGCCTTCTCTGTGGCAGCTCCTGCCCTCTGGAATGACCTACCCCCCGACCTACGTACAGTTGCGGACCTGCGCCTTTTTCGCCAAGCCCTGAAGGCCCATCTATTCCGTGCGGCCGGCCTGGCGTAGCTTGATTATGTTTCAGTGGGGGGTTTTTTACGGGTGTGTTTTTAGAACAGGCCCGTTATTTAATTCGATTTTAAAACAAACTATTTATTACCGTGGTTTTTAGTATCGCCTGTTCACCGCCCTGAGTCCCGCAAGGGAGATAGGGTGGTATATAAATTTAATAAATAAATAAATAAATAAATAAAAATAACCTCTTTCACTGCCCAATGTGCCATAGAAACAGGGGGGAGGGAGACCCTGGGAAAGAAACGGGAGTTTCAAGAAGCTGTCCATGGACCATGAGACCCAAGGTCACAAAATCAGGTGTCTGACAGAGAAGTGGACATTCCCATAACAAACAGAAAGGATGTGATTGGCAATGTGAACGCATGGTGGGTGGGGGCTATGAAAAGCTATTGTTAACTAACCAGATTTTCGTGCAGGAAAACTAGAATTGATTTTACTTCTTCAGTGTCAGGATGTGTATTCAATAAAGATTACCTCTTATGGCAAGGTTGACAGCCTTGTCCCTTGCCTTCAGAGGTTGTGGGTGCTCCTTCATTGAAGGCTTTCAAGAAGAGACTGGACAGCCATTTGTCTGGAATGGTAGAAGGTTTTCTGCTTGAGCAGGTGGTTGACTAGAAGACCTCCAAGGTCCCTTCCAACTCAGTTATTCTGTATTTTGTATTCTATATCTCTAGTTATGCTATGGTTGCTTTAGGCCAGCAAGATTCTGTCTATTGGTGAAGAACAATAAATGAAAGCACTCAAAAGTAGCTACATATGTCCTTGATTCTTGGGGCCTGACATCTTGTGAGTTCACCAAGTGATTGGCTCATGACTGTATCAAAATGGTTCCATGAAATGCTTTTTCATTACATCCAGGCTAGGGGACTATTTCATTTGGATTGATTGAAAGTAATTTGGAATCCATTTCTATCTCACCTTCCGTACCCATCCACGAAAACAGCTGCATTTCTGGATGAAAAGAGAAAAGAAAGTAGAGCTTTTAAAGCACAGTGCTTTAACAATCCGTCGTCATTGTGCACACACACACACACACACAAACTTTGTTTGGGGGGCGATTGGCACCCACCCTCGTGCAATTAAGAGTTTCTGCGAACTGGGCTAGTCCTGCTTGCAAAAGATGAATAATTTTTCTTTCTCTTTTTTTGAGGGGGGGACACGTGGTTTTGTGGGGGCGGTCGAGAGAATCTCATTCGGTCCCTGCAATATACAATAAAAAATGTCATTGCTCTCTTTGCTTTAATTACGGAGCTCACATTGTGATTATATTCTATGCCAGCTTGTCGGAAAAACGAGAGAGTCACCTTTATTGCTACCCTCTGTAATGTCTCTCTTCCCGTCCCTGCATTTGTGTGTGCCCTCATTTTTATTCAATGGTATTTGTGCAATCGCCTCTCTGTACAGGTTCAGAAGAAGTAAAGGGGTGTTGGGTTTTTTTTCCCCCTCTTGTTCTTTTTTTTTCCCCCTTTACCTCCGCTAGTTAGAAATGCTGAATAGCTGCGTCCCCTCGCTCGCTTTCCTTTTCATTTCCACCCTGAAAAGAAGAGATCAAGGGCGAAACATTCTCAATGCCATTCTTTGCCTTAAGGTCATCTATTGTCCCTGGGGTTCCTAATGGTGCATTCTTCTCCAGCCATAGAGGGCTTGAATAGAGTTCGTTGAAACCCATCCACGTGGAAGAATGGATTAGAGAATGCAATGGGATATGAATAAGCAACCTGCATCTCTTGAAGGGATAGGAGGCTGGGTCTCTTCAGAGCCTGGTTGAGGAGACTTGCTGAGAAGCAGAGCACAATGTCTGCTAGGTCACCACGTTCAGGGCCTCTGTTTTCTCTCGCCAAAGCCTTAGTGGCAGTTTGACGGGCACCTGAAATTGTCTCCACTTCTGCCTGGTCAACAGTGATGAGAAGAGAGAAAAGAAAGGCCCCTTTCTTGAATGACTGTAGAACTGATAGGAACAAAAACATTATGAATGCCAACACTATAGCCTTACTCATACACATAACCAAAGGGAAAGAAAGAGGAGTGAAGGGGAGGGGAGTAGAGAGGAGATGAGGGGAGGGGAGAGAAGGGAAAGGAAGGGAAGGGCAGGGGAGAAGAGAGGAGGCAAGGGGAGGGGAGGGGAGAGAAGGAGAAAGAAGGGGAGGAGAGGGATGGGAAAGGTGAGGGAAGGGAAGGGAAAGGAAGGGGAGGGGAAGAGAGAGGAGGCAAGGGGAGGGGAGGGAAGAGAAGGAGAAAGAAGCGGAGGGAAGGGATGGGAAAGGGGAGGGAAGGGAAGGGGAGGGGAGGGGAGGGGAGGGAAGAGGAGGAGAGACAAGGCAAGGGGAAAGAAGGATGATGGGAGAGGATGGAAAGGAAGGGAAGGAGAAGAGAGAGGAAGCAAGGAGAGGGGAGGGAAGGAAAAGGAAAGGAAGGGGTTAGTGGAGGAGAGAGGAGGCAAGGGGAGGGGATGATGATGCTACTTAGTTTGGTAACGAAACATGTGCAAGAAAACCACCAAGCTCGGAGAGCACAAAAGATCCTGCCAAGGATTCCCCTGAGCTACAAATATTCTCTTCTAACAATCCGAATGTTTTGAAATATGTGAGCTGTTCTGTGGATGCTTCAAAATGATGACCAGACATGTTTTAATCAGCCCCCATACTCCAGAGGAAAAGTTTGGTTTGGTTTTCACCTGAATAGGTAATCCTCAATTTATGACTGCAACTGAGATTAGCATGTCCATTGCTAAACAAAGCAGTTATTCATCAAGTCAAGTCTGATTGTACAGCCTTTTTTTCTACAGTTATTAACAGGGTCACTGCAGTTATTAAAAAAAAAATATACCCTCATTAAGAGAATCCAACTTCCAAATTTTGATCATATAACCCTGCGGAAGCTGTGCTGTTTATAAGTGCAAAGATTAATTGGAAGTCAGTTTTGAGCAGTATCTTTGTGACTTTGTTTAGCAGCCGCTAAACAAATGGTTGCAAGTCAAGGACTCCGAAAGTTCAAACAGATTCAGGATCTGCTGATACAGCTCTACAGAGGAATTATTGAGTCTGCCGTTTGTACCTCTATAACTGTCTGGTTTGTCACAGCAACCAAACAGGACAGGGACAGATTTCAACAGATAGTTAGGGCTGCAGAAAAAAACAATTGCAACCAGCCTGCCTTCCATGGAGGACCTGTACACTGCATGAGCTAGAAAGAGGGCTGAGAAAGTATCTACAGACCCCTCAGATCCTGGACACAAACTGTTTCATCTCAGGACGCTGCTATAGGGCATTGCATGCCTAAACAACTAGACACAAAGACAGGGTTTTTTTTTTCCCCTCATGCCATCATTGTGCTGAACACCGAATTCCCACAGTACTGTCTTGTATCTAAGGATATTTACGCATATAGTATGGCAATATTACTATTATCCTTCTCATCTTTCATACTACCTCCTCCTATTGGTATCTTGCAATTATATTACCATGTTGTTTGTATGTACACTTGTTTGTATGTGCAAGTTGTTTGTATGTTTGTATGTGCACTGATTATATGACCTTGTTGTCTGCATGTATTCTCAGAGTTTATGTACTGGAGATAAATTCCTGGTGTGTCCAATTACACTTGGCCAATAAAGGATTCTATTCTATTCTATTCTATTCTATTCTATTCTATTCTATTCTATTCTATTCTGTTCTGTTCTGTTCTGTTCTGTTCTGTTCTAATTCTATTCTATTCAATTTGATTCAATTCAATTTGATTTGATTCTACTCTACTCTATTCTATTCTTTATTCTATTCTCTATTTTATTCTATTCTATTCTGTTCTGTTCTGTTCCGTTCCATTCCATATATTCTATTCTATTCTATTCTATTCTATTCTATTCTATTCTATTCTATTCTATTCTATTCTATTCTATTCTATTCTGTTCTGTTCTGTTCTGTTCCGTTCCGTTCCATATATTCTATTCTATTCTATTCTATTCTATTCTATTCTATTCTATTCTATTCTATTCTATTCTGTTCTGTTCTGTTCTGTTCTGTTCTGTTCTATTCTATTCTATTCCATTCTTATTTCTTATTCTATTCTATTCTATTGTCATGGAGAAAAGAATCCTTTATTATGTGGATTGCAGGCTCAGACATGCTCCACTCTGAAGCAAATGCAAATGCTAGTTTAAATTTAAATTCAAATTTGAAGCTCTGCAACCTCCCTCGATTTCTTGGCCTTTTAGGCTGAAGGGGCAACATCTTTCTTTCATTGAAAAAACTCAAACATATGACTCAGAGGATGAGCTCTCGCCCCAGACAATTCATTTGCCTGTGTCAACTTCCCTAGCCTGGATTCAAATAAAGAATTAGAGCTTATTTGTCGAAGAAAATGAATGCATACATGGCCATGTTTTGTTTGAATCCAGTTTTGCTCATCCCGTTAAATAAAACTTGGAAAGAGAGTCCTGATCAAGCCAGGGGATCTGATGGTAAATATTTCCCCCCCCCTCTTTTCTCCTGAATCTTTGTAGACACGTTGGATGCTCTCTCTTAAATGAAAAAAATATATATGTATTCTTTAATGCATACTTAGGACTTCATCCAGCATCTAGGATCCTTAATTCTTCCTGCCAGAGAGACAAACTAGAGAAAAATGAATTATCATCCTGCAGGGAGCAATATTAATCGTGTCCAGTCTTATAAATGAATCCAATTTCAAGGCACTTTAGTTTCTATCATATTGCATGTGAACAGGTTGTCTAACATATCATTTCCATGCTGGCAAATGGCTGGATGAGATTTTTAAGCAGAAAACAATTTCAAACCGGCAAGACATGTGTGTGTGTGTGTGTGTGTGTGTGTGTGTGTGTGTGTATACACAGCCAACCACCCAGGATGTTGCAACACAAAACTCAGGATATCACTACACTAGATCTCAGGAGGTCATCACACAACCCATTACCCAGGTCGTTATAACACAAAAGACTAATGGGCACACAGCCAGCACCTCAACTACTCAGGATGTTATGAAACAGCTGAACAATCCGCAAATAATAACCCCTACACAGGCAACCAACCCACCTACAGCAACTAAGCCAGCACTCCACACACCCCCACCAATATTTATAGAGAGACGGCAGCTCCGATCACACTTTGCTCGCACAAGCACGAAGCCGAAGACCCCAGCCTGAAGATGACGAGTGGGACCTCGTCGAAACGTCGCCAAGATACTCTCAATCTTACACGGGAAAAGACCCGAATACGCCAAGACCTATATATATATTTATAAATTGCTTCCTCCTGCACTCCTAATAAATTATTTGTTTATTTATTTTCCAGATTTATACTCACGGCTAGCCAAATTTTATTTATTTATGAGATTGATAACTGTTGCTTTCCACTTAAAAATAGCCATGTAGCAATCAACCACTTCTATGCAGTAAAATCACAATAAAAGCACAATAATGCATCCAGAATAGAAGATGAAACGCTGTCTATATTAACTTTTTCAAACAGGGCTGGAATTTATCACCAGGAGTTTGAGGCTGACGTCATGACTAGGACCATGGGGCAAGGAACCCTAGGAGCTAAACGGAGACTGATATCAAACTTTATAATGCCTTGGTAAGACATTGGAATATCACGTCCAGTTTTGGTTTTCACGATGTAAAAAAGATGCTGAGACTCTAGAAAGAGTGTAGAGAAGAGCAACAAAGATGATCAGGGGACCGGAGGCTAAAACACACAAGGAACGGTTGCTGGAATTGGGTATGTCTAGTTTAATGAAGAGAAGGACGAGGGATGACAGGATAGCAGTCTCCCAATATCTCAGGGGCTGCCACAAAGAAGAGGGAGTCAAGCTATTCTCCAAAGTGCCTGAAGGCAGGACAAGAAGCAATGGATGGAAATTAACCAAGGAGAGAAGCAACCTAGAACTAAGGAGAAACTTCCTGACCGTTAGAACAATTAACCAGTGGAACAACCTGCCTCCAGAAGTGGTGAATGCTCCAACACTGGAAGTTTTTAAGAAGAGACTGGATAGCCATTTGTCTGAAATGGTATAGGGTTTCCTGCCTGAGCAGGGGGTTGGACTAGATGACCTCCAAGGACCCTTCCAACTCTGTTATTCTGTTCTTCAGAGGATTCATTTATCAGATCTTAGACTAAGTTCTGACCAAAGAAATTTCCTAACAGTGAGAACAATTAACCAGTGGAACAGCTTACCTTCAAAAGCTGTGGGTTTTTCATCACTGGAAGCTTTTAAAAAGATATTGGACAGCCACTTGTCTTGAATGGTATAGGGTTTCCTGCCTGAGCAGGGGATGGACTAGAAGACCTTCAAGGTTCCTTCCAACTCTGTTATTGTTAGGTTAGAGCAGGGGTGTCAAACTGCTGGCTTATGGGCCGGACACGTCATGCAGAAGCCACACCCACCCCATTGCTGGCATTGGCAAAACCGTCCCGATACATTGTGCAACATCACGTGATGTTGTGAGTTTGACATGTCTGGGTTAGAGTATTTCCTCTCTAATATGTTGATGTTCTTCTGAACCTGAGTTGTTCAAACAACTTAAGGTTCTAAAGACCCCAAGAATGTGTTCCCAGGAAGTCAAGTTGAACACCATTCACAAAGCCAACATTCCCACCAGCTTCAATAATGGAATTTTAACATCTAAGCAGTATATGTTACGGATGTTAGTTTTTCTTGTCAGCTTCCTTCCCTTGAAGATACTCCTGATAAAGGACTACATCTGTCACATAAATTGATTTTCTGCCTAGCAAGGTTTTTTTTTTAAGACATCTCTGTTATAAGGAAATTAATTTTCCAAGCTACTTAACATCACACTAATAAGAGTCCTCCATCCCATGGAGTGTTAAAAGGAAGTTACTGTGCGTGCAACAGGTTTATTATCTCTCTCTTTTTTTTAAGATCATTGCTTGGGTCTCTGATTTCCTGTGGTAGCGAAGAAGCCAACTGCATCGGTATAGCATAATCAAATTTTTGCTTTATTTACATTGGCAGCTGATTCAATCTTGTTTCAGCTACTCTAGGTGATTTTTTTTTATTTATTCATTTCAACCTCACGTCTAATATGAAAAGAAAAAAATGCTTGTTTTCAAGGACTTCTGTTGTAAAACTCTGGTGTGCAAAAGACTTATCTCTTCAAGACACCTGCATTTACAACTCTCATAGCATCCAAACAGTCACGTGCTCAAAATTTGGTGCTTGGCAACTGGAAATTCTGATTGTTGTTGTAAGTTGAAAAGTGTAAATTGCAGGTCAAGAATTGGGAAGATCCAAATTATAATACGGAAGTTGGCTTGAGACCACAAAGGATACTTTATTAGTAAGTGATGAGAAATAGAACATATTTGTGAAATAAAGTAAGAATGTATTTAAGTAAACAATATGTGTATTTTAGATATGACAACTATTTTGTAATGAAATAAGGGAAATCTGGGTTACCCGAAATCTAAATATTATGGATATTAAAGGCTAAATTGGAACACCGTAATTGAAATTAGGTAAAATTTAAAAACAGGACATGGATATGTATGTAAAAATATATTGATAAATGCCTTAATTGATTCAGTCATAATTAGAAATGTATTAATTTGAATGTGATATAATAATCAGGGGAAATAGAGAGGGAATTTTTGATGATGTAACCCGAGACATGTACGAAAGATCTTGTTACTGCACTATTATTACCCAATCACCACCCTGCTCCTTAAATACTTAGATGTAAAACTGGAAAATTAATAAAACTTGTTTTTTAAAAAAAGAATTGGGAAGATCCAGTCTGTGGACCTTGAGTTTGATATGTCTTTTTGTATCAGGGTGATCAGAACTGGATCCAATATTCCAAGTGCTGCAGCTGCCAAAAAGGCCAACACAGTGCTAGGCTGCATTAACAGAGAGATAGAATCACGATCACGTGAAGTATTAATACCACTTTACAATGCCTTAGTAAGGCCACACTTGGAATACTGCATCCAGTTTCGG
>NW_015388339.1:2926-7380 GCF_001527695.2 Protobothrops mucrosquamatus | reverse complement strand
GCTCCTCAGTAAACCAAGGAGCTAATTGAGATCTACGCCGGGTCAGAGGCCGCAGCGGCACGACTCGGTCCAGTGCCGCGGCCGCGGCCGCATCCCAGGCCGCGGCCTGATCTTCCGCCGAGTCGTGACCTAACGCCTCCGGATATGGCCCAAGCTCCGTCAGGAACCTCTCCGGGTCCATCAGGCGCCTGGGACGGTATTGTATTGTATTGTGTTCTGTTCTGTTCTGTTCTGTTCTATTCTATTCTATTCTATTCTATTCCATTCCATTCCATATTCTATTCTATTCTATTCTATTCTATTCTATTCTATTCTATTCTATTCTATTCTATTCTATTCTATTCCATATTCTATTCTATTCCATATACTATTCTATTCTATATTCCATTCCATTCCATTCCATTCCATTCCATTCCATTCCATATTCTATTCTATATTCTATTCTATTCCATTCCATTCCATTCCATTCCATTCTGTTCTATTCTATTCTATTCTATTCTACTCTACTCCTGTTCATTCTATATTCTCTTCTCTTCTCTTCTCTTCTCTTCTCTTCTCTTCTCTTCTCTTCTCTTCTCTTCTCTTCTCTTCTATTCTATTCTATTCTATTCTATTCATTTAATAGCCAGTCATCAGCACCCCAATCAACAACTAAAAAGCCACAAACAACCAGACACCACATAGAATAGCCCAAAGCACACATTCTGGTGAGAGAGAAGTTCCCTAAGGTTGGGCTCCAGCACAAGTCCAAAAGCTCAGAATCCTAAACCTCTGGTCTTGGTGACTGACCCAGATTGGATATTTCTCTGCAATATGCTATCAGTGTAGGCCGAGTGCAGTGAGGAAATGTGTTGCAACTGCTGGACTACTGTGGCTGATTCTCTTACCTCAACATGTCTTCTAACTTACAATGTTTGTACAGATTAAATAAATTTTCTCTTGACATTGGCTTTAGAGGCTAAGCTTGTGTAAGCATTAAAGCTTCTGGTGGGGCAAGGTGGAATACTAGAAAGGTTATATTTATCAAAAATACTTCTGAGGGAGGTTCAGGTGAAAGGTGGGCAGAAGGCCATCAGTGACAACATCTTGAAACATGTCAGTTGAAAGGGAGAATTGAGCAAAAAAAGAGTTGAGCCCTTTCATGGTGGACAGAAATAAAGATTTGTCTAAAGAAATACTTAGAAGGCCAAAGACTCTTAGAACCAAAAGATGCTAAGTCCGAAAATGCCAGAGAATTCCTGGAAGCCTGTCACTCAGACAATTCATCAATCAACAGGTGGATAAGGGGCGACATGATAGCAGTGTTCCAATATCTCAGGGGCTGCCCCAAAGAAGACGGAGTCAAGCTATTCTCCAAAGCGCTTGAGGGCAGGATAAGAAGCAATGGGTGGAAACTAATCAAGGAGAGAAGCAACCTAGAACCAAGGAGAAAGTTCCTGACAGTTAGAACAATTAACATGATCAAAATTAAAGACACTTGGCAATTAACTCATATTTATGATGGTTGCATTGTCCGTGGGTTAAGGGATCATTTTTAGCAACCTTCTGACCAGCAAAAACATTGGGGGAGACAGACTCAACAACCATGTTACTAACGGTTGATTCTGCAGTGATTCACTTCAGAACTGTGGCAAGAAAGGTTGTAAAACAGGGTAAAAGTCACTTAACAAATGTCAACAGAAATTTTGGGATCAGTTGTCATCCTAAGTCAAGGACTGCCTGTACTTATTTATAATTTGTTGTTGTTGTTAGTTGCGAAGTCATGTTGGACCCATCGCAAGCCCATGGACAATTTTCCTCCAGGCCTTCTTGTCCTCTACCATCTTCTGGATTCCATAATAATACCCCACAAATATTGGAATGCTTAGCAGTATTTCAGTATTTCAGGGGCTGCCACAAAGAAGAAGGGGTCAACTTATTTTCCAAAGCACCTGAAGACAGGACAAGAAACAATGGATGGAAACCAGTCAAGGAGAGGAGCATCCTAGAACTAAGGAGAAATGTCCTAATGGTGAGAACAATCAATCAGTGGAACAACTTGCCTTCAGAAGTTGTGGGTGCTTCATCACTGGAGGTTTTTAAGAAGAGAACAGCCACTTGTCTGAGATGGTAGAGGTTCTCCTGCTTGAGCAAAGGGTTGGACTAGAAGACCTCCAAGGTCCCTTCCAGCTCTATTCTGATTGACTGATTATGTCTTCCTTCCTTCCTTTAACCATTCCAGGGACGGTGAGCATTTACTGCAAGCATTTGCCCTTATCGTTAGTCACTGTTTCTGCTTTAGAGTCAACTATTGCAACTTCAAAGGCATTGAGATCCTATTTGGGAGACCCGCCTGCTCTTCCTTTCATCTTTGACCGTTAGAGGAGAAGGAAGATCCTCCTTTGTAGTGGGTATCCCTCATTTGAGCATCCCTCATAAGAAACGATTCCCATATGCTCACATGACAACACCAATTCTAAAGACAGCCAAGAGGTGCCCAGGGAAACTGCACAATTCTGGCACATTAGATCCTCTCCACTGCTTTCAAGGGACAGTCCTTTTATACATTAATCTGCCTTATCTGACCTCGTGAATCATGTCATTAAAAAAAATATCACTGAAAATAGCAGCTCCTTTCATGGTTCCAAAGGAGGGAGGCCTTGATGTTGGATGGAAAGGAGAGAAATTCTATTCATGTAAGGTTAATATTTGGCCTTGTTGTTGTTAGTTGTGAAGACATGTCCGACCCATCGCGACCCCATGGACAATGTTCCTCCAGGCCTTCCTGTCCTCTACCATCTTCTGGAGTCCATTTAAGCTCACGCCTACTGCTTCAGTGACTCCATCCAGCCACCTCATTCTCTGTCGTCCCCTTCTTCTATCGCCCTCCATCTTTCCCAGCATTAGGCTCTTCTCCAGTGAGTCCTTCCTTCTCAATTAGTAGGCCAAAGTATTTGAGTTTCAACTTCAGGATCTGGCCTTCTAAAGAGCAGTCGGGGTTGATCTCCTCTAGGACTGACCGGTTTGATCGCCTTGCAGTACAGGGGACTCGCAGGAGTCTTCTCCAGCACCAGAGTTCAAAGGCCTCAATTCTTTGGCGCTCAGTCTTTCTTATGGTCCAACTTTCACAGTCATACATTGCAACTGGGAAAACCATGGCCTTGACTATACATACTTTTGTTGGCAGGGTGATGTCTCTGCTTTTTAGTATGTTGTCTAGATTTGCCGTAGCTTTCCTCCCCAGGAGCAAGCATCTTTTAATTTCTTGGCTGCAGTCCCCATCTGTGGTGATCTTGGAGCCCAGGAAGATAAAATCTGTCACTACCTTCATTTCTTCCCCATCTATTTGCCAGGAATTGAGAGGGCCAGATTCCATGGACAGTGCCAAAAATATTTGGCCTGTGGGATGCTAAATCTAAGGTGTGGGAGAAATATGATCTCCAAGCCTTACATCAAGTCCGGCAGAAGGAGCTGGCAAAAAGACAAACATAATATTGCCTGATGACACTGGAGAAGAAATAAGCAGATTACACAAACACACACAGGCAGACACAAACACACAAACACACACAAATGATGTTGTTGTCTTTTCCATGCTGTGAATGGAGGGGGCATCAATATATGGATATAATAAAGGCATTTTTTTATTTATCAAACTTTGAAACCACCCATCTCCGTCATGGAAGGTCTCTGGGTGATGTACATAAAATAAAATACATAAATAAAATATTAAAACATAGAAGAATAGAGCTGGAAGGGACCTTGGAAGTCATCTAGTCCAATCAGAGAGATTGTGATGTAGATGTAGAGTGACATGATAGCAGTCTTCCAATATCTCAGGGGCTGCCTCAAAGAAGAGAGAGTCAAGCTATTTTCCAAAGCACCTGAAGGCAGGACAAGAAGCAACAGATGGAAATTAATCAAGGAGAGAAGCAATCTAGAACTAAGGAGGAATTTCCTTACAATTAGAACAATTAATCCGTGCAACAACTTGCCTCCAGAAGTTGTGAGTCCTCCATCACTGGAAGTTTTTAAGAAGAGACTGGACAGCCATTTGTTTCCTGCCTGAGGAATTATTTGGCTAGGTATAGGGATAGGGATAGGGATAAGGACAGAGATAGATAGATAGATAGATAGATAGATAGATAGATAGATAGATAGAGGTAGATAGGTAGATAAGTAAATAGGTAGATAGAGATAGATAGATAGATAGATAGATAGATAGATAGATAGATAGATAGATAGATAGATAGATAGATAGATAGATAGATAGATAGATAGATAGATGTAGGTAGGTAGGTAGGTAGGTAGGTAGGTAGGTAGGTAGGTAGGTAGTAGGCAGGCAGGCAGGCAGGCAGGCAGACATGGATGGATGGATGGATGGATGGATGGATAGACAGATCTGAGTATCAGAGAGAGAGAGAGAGAGAGAGAGAGAGAGAGAGAGAGAGAGAGAGAGAGAGAGAGAGAGAGAG
>NW_015388339.1:0-1971 GCF_001527695.2 Protobothrops mucrosquamatus | reverse complement strand
TAGGTACGTAGGTAGGTAGGTAGGTAGGTAGGTAGATAGATAGATAGATAGATAGATAGATAGATAGATAGATAGATAGATAGATAGATAGATAGATAGATAGATAGATAAGACAGATAGACAGATAGACAGACAGACAGACAGATAAATATATACTCTCTCCCTTTTCCTTCTTTTACCTACTCTGTGTTCTCCCTCTCTCCCCAGATCTCTAAACTTTTCCTTTGTCCCCCTCCCCCTGTTATATGAATGTATTCCGAAGCCCTTTTTCGAGACCTCTGGCAAAATGTAAATATTAATCCAAAGAAGGGAAATGCCACATATTGGCCAGGATAGATCCTTTTGAATGCATCTCCATAAGTCTACATATTCATGAGCATTTTGATGTTGGAGAGGTCTCTGGGGCACACAGCAAGCAGATCTCTTGTTCCCGATGCTGAGTTTACCAGAGTGATGCCTCACACGTCCGAGTGATCCCTTTTAGGTTTTTATCCTTGTTAAAAATAAAAACCCGCAAGTCACAACACTGTCAAAAGTCAGGGGAATTGTGGCTGGTTGCCAACAAAGGTCTTGGGAAGACAAGCTGAGGTGAAATAGAATGTCTTTGAATATATATTTTTTTTCTCCCAAGTTTCAGAAATCCAAACTTTTTTTTTTCTTCTTCTTCCCCTTTGCACATAGATCAAGAGTTCCTGGAAATTATTGGAACAGAATGTATTCTTAACATCTGTTCTCCTTGGTAAATATACAACCCAAGTAGATATTTTTAAGCCTCCCTCTCCATCTCTGCTTCTGCATACTTAAGTTTCTGGCTGTGGACCAAAGGAATTTAGATATTCTTGAATCAAAGCCTTACTGAAAACTTTTTTTTTTCTTTGCCGGTATGATGGGCAAATTCAATTTGTCGAAGTTTTGCACTCTGGCGACTAGAGAACAAGTCTAAATCTGAGCTGTTAGTCCAAATTAAGTCTGACATGGGCACGATCCTGAAACAAGGATTTCAAAAGGGCCCTAATCCTTTATTCCAAGTTTCTATTCTCAAGACCTACTGAATCTAGATTTATTTGTAAGTTGGATTTAAAATAAAAGTCTTCTTTGCCAGACAGAGGGAAGGTTAATCTGATGATGGAGGTGATGTTGGTCATGATGTGGATGATAACAAGAGACAGGTGGTTCTCCTAACTCACGGGTAGGCAACCTTGGCTCTTTTATGACTCGTGGACTTCAACTCCCAGAATTCCTGAGCCAGCCATGCTGAGGGGAAAAGGAGAGGTTTCCAAGCTGAGCCATGCTGACTCAGGAATTCTGGGAGTTAAAGTCCACGAGTCATGAAGGGCCAAAGTTTCCCTCATGCTGGCTCAGGAATTCTGGGAGTTGAAGTCCACGAGTCATGAAGGGGCCATAGTTTCCCCCATGCTGGCTCAGGAATTCTGGGAGTTAGTCCACCAGTCATAAAAGAGCCAAAGTTGCCTACCCCTGTCTTAACTCATCCAGTGTCAAACTCCCACAGACATCTTTAATGGTTTCCCATGTCATGGAGGAGAAGGGAAGCACAATTCATTACTAAACATCTCAGCCAGGTGTTTAGACTGGATCTGGTATTTTTATCTACCTATCAAGCCCTCCCAGCAACTTGGGATAGGCTGATGATGTTTGATGATATTGAAGGTCTCCTTGTAGGATGTAAGCTGTTCCAAGTAAAGCTGCCTTTTGAAATTGACTAATAGTTATTTTGTCAATGACGGTGATGTTCAAATGGTGCTTCACAGTTTCCCCCCCCCCCCAAGACAGTTCTGAAATCCTAAAGCAATTTGTACTTCAGCTGCCTTGGTCTATGTTATAATTTGACTTGCTTCAATGACCACACAAGCAGAACATCACTCATATCTGTGGTAGAAAACTCATCCAAGAGACACCAAGAACTGGACAGAATCCAATAATATTGTACTCTTTCCAAAGCTAATGATGTTC
>NW_015388338.1:190875-192510 GCF_001527695.2 Protobothrops mucrosquamatus | reverse complement strand
CAACATACACTGTATAGTATCTATTTTACATGGAGTATTTTGTTTAACAAGAAATGCAGCTAATATCTTCAACAGAAAATTAAAAATCTAATGCTTTTTAAAAAGAAAATTCAAGTTATTTATGAGAGTTTCACCAGAATAAATTAAATGTAACTAAATTTCAGTCCCCAAAGAGACAGAATATATTATTATTATTATTCCATAAATCTTTACCTGCCCCATCTGGATTCAGCAATTCTACTTTGAAAGCCTTTTCTAGCTCAGGGAGAGAATTGTCTGTAATGTTCACAAGAATGTGCTTGTATCTTTCTCCTGGCAGAAATTCCAAGGTCCCTGTAATTCCCTGCAGGGAAAAAAAGCTGTTAAAAGATCCACATGAGGCCACTATATGTGTCAAGCTGTCATTTACTTGGGACAGGTCCATAGTTGCCATAGAGGCCACAAACGTCTGAGCCATCTTGGACTCAGCATCATGGGGTGCCAAATTAAAACATCCAGGCACCAAAAGCCTAGGGAACTCTATTACCAATTCAGCCATGGAATGCAGAAGCTAAGGCAAGAATCCCACAGGTAGCAGGGACAGCAGTATCCTAGCACCAATCCCAACTATTCCCTTTACTCTGAAACACTGACAAGAATACATTGGACATACTATTTCAGTGATAAACTCATTGAAGCTAACTGGCCTCTATCAACCCTTTTAGAGAGCCGCTCACATACCTGATAATCTTGAGGGCTGAATGCTGTTAGTGCAACTGTTCTGTATTGTGCCACAATTGTCCCAAGCAGGCCTTGTGATCGAACAACAAGCAAGCTGACTTGTCCTATTTCTTCCTTGATAGTAATGTGGGGTGCTGTCATGGCTGAAAGAATGGTTTCATCAGTACCTGAAGGAGGCTGCCCAACAGAGAACTGCAACAAACCTGGCAAGTGAAAAAATATATCTTGTATTATTTATCCTTAGATGCGGGCAAAACATTTATTAATAAAAAATACTTTTGTCTCTGATACATAAATTGAATATATAAAGATCCACGTCCATTTGGGCTACAATTTCCACTGAATTTGCATACAGATATGGGAAAATATGTTAAGGTATGCAATTTTGCAATTGGGTAATTAATTCCAGCAAAAAAGGTTCTTGGCTTTCTCCAGTTGGCATAGGATAATTATGAAAAGTTAATAGTTCTCCTGAAAAAAAGAAAACATAGAAAAGCAGGCGCTATGTAGAATGTCTGCTAATTCTTAGATGACAAATAGTATAAATTATTTAAATATTTATAGCAACTAATTAAATCTATATTTATCTATCTATCTATCTATTGATAAAAAACAACTATTCAAACAGAAAAACAATAATAAATGATATACTGTATATATGCCACAGGAGACAACCATAGGAAGCTACATCCAACTTATGTTTGTCATCTTTTTCATTTCATTTTTCATTTTATTAAATTTATACCCCGCCCTTCTCCCGTAGGACTCAGGGCGGCTTACAGCCAGTTAAAACAATTTAATACAATACAATAGAAATTTTAAAAAATCATTAAAAATAAATATATAATCGGCCGCTTCTACTAAAATTTGGCTAAAACCAATTTAAAATACCCCTAGGCCAGTCCTGCCCGCTGG
>NW_015388338.1:147462-190527 GCF_001527695.2 Protobothrops mucrosquamatus | reverse complement strand
TGCGCAAGGCATCCCGGTCCAGAAAAGGCCGCAACTGGTGCACCAGGCGCACCCGGTAAAACGCCCCCCTGGCCACAGCCGCCAACTGGTCTTCCAGTGTCAGCCGTGGATCCAGGAGGACCCCCAAGTTGCGTACCCTCTCCGAGGGGGCCAAAGTTTCGCCCCCTATAGTCAGCGATGGAGTCAGCTGACCATACCTACAGACTGCTCTTGGATATAGCTGATGTTTCCAACACTAATAGAAATTGCATCAATGCATCCTCCAGTGGTGCTTCATTCTATAATGTGAATCCTGATCTGAACCCATTAGCCAAGTGATAATACTAATGGAAGAGGCCTGGGTTACTGGTTTTGCTGGCTGGGGAATTCTGGGAGTTGAAGTCCATCCATCTTAAAGTTGCTAAGGTTGAGAAACCCTGCTCTAAATAATCGGACATTTCAATCTCAGGAACATCTCCTTCCCTATAGATTCCATTAATAAAGCTGTAGCCTTTTGCCCCCTTTAGCCTCTTCAATCTGTCTCCGAGACACATTTGTTTTGGGGATGGGGTGGGGAGACAATGCATTTTAATCAGCAAAGAATGATTCCAGATATATTTATTCAGCTTTTAAAAAGTCTTACATCCTGTCACTGATTTTGATGGAACATAACAATATATAAAACTAAATATACGGTAATAGATTATTTAAAATTATCATAATTTAGGAAAAAATAATGATTTGCTACAACATTATGCATGTTTTATTAAGTACACTAGGATGCGCATCTAGTAGAACAATGACTGTAACTTTGCAAGATTCCCATGTTAAATATTTTTAGTCTTATGTCTGAAATGCTGTGAGAGTTACAGTAGGCAGGCATTTTATGTTTAGTAACATACAGCACTGGATGAAGAATGCTAAATAATTCAAAACTCTTATATTAACACACATATGTAGCATGAGCTGTGGTAGTGCAGTAGTTAGAATGCAGTATTGCAGGCTAATTCTGCTGACTGCCAGCAGTTCGATTCTCACTGGCTCAAGGTTGACTCAGTCTTCCATCCTTCCAAGGTTGGTAAAATGAGGACTCAGATTGGTGGGGGCAATATGCTGACTCTGTAAACTGCTTAGAGAGGGCTGTGAAATGGTATAAAAGTCTAAGTGTTATTGCTATTACATTACAGAGCAGCAAACTATCTGTAGCACATACTAAAGGTCTACATCTTGAATGTTATATGTGAATAACTATATAGTCATCTATACAAATTAAGTATGAAATTTAAAGTGCGAACAGAATTCCTATAATTATTACCATATGGATGATCACTAGCTTTGATGGTGATGTAAGTAGTTTCCTTCTCTGGATCTATGCTAGCTCCACTGGTTGGGGTTGAACCTGTTTTTCCATCTCCAGTAATAGCAGATACTAATGTCACCTGAAAATATTCTTTCAGTTCAGGTATATCATCATCAAGCACATGCAAATTCAAAACCTGGGAACAGGAAATGACAGGATAAAGATGCAGACAGAAAACCAAATTAAATAAAAATATTGTCATTGCATTTAAAAAGGCAAATCCAAAAGTGTGAAAAATTTTACATAAACATTGTTGGAAAGGTGAAACTCTAATTTCAATCTGAGAAGAATATATTATAACCAATTTTAAAGATATATTAATCTGACAAGTTTTTCTAATGGAGTCAACACTTTTGGTCAATCAACCATTATGTTATCCTATCTCAATTAATTAAAAACTACTGCAAGTAAAGCATTATTTAAAAAGCTGATAAAGGAGAAATTTAAAAATGAACAACATAAGGCAAAACTATTAAATACAACATTAAAATATCATTCAAATTTAGGAATACTTAAAAAATATAAATAGGAAAAAATAAAGGATGCAAAAATATAGTTAAAAGCTCTATGATTTTAAAAGGCTTGGGAAAAATTAAGGATATTTGTATATTAATAAAAGAACATTAAAGTGGTAATCAGGCAAGCTATTTTTAGATGAAAGTTTAGAATTATAAAAGATACAGATGACAAAGAATTCATCCCTAAATATCACAATCATTTAATTTTTAGTTTAGTGCTAATATGATGACAGTCTTACAGAGACTACTTAATACTTCCTGTTCTTTGAAAAGATTTTATAGCATTTCCACTCTAATTGTTATTCAACATTCATTTAAGTGTAAATAAAAAATAACTAGAAATTAGGTACATCTGTAACTAGCACAATGAACCTTCAGTTAAAGCCAGAAATATATTATAAATACTGAAATTAGTTTGCATCCCTGAAAATACATCGGTAGTAACAAACAAACAAAAAATTCCCATACAACAAAATTATTCCCAACAAAATTAACTATAGATTAGCAAAATATTGTCCAAATTTCAAAGCAGCAATGCATAACAATAATATTGTTAAATTGAAGAGGTATGTATGATTTACCTCTGATCTCTGGAAAGGAAGGAATGTTATAATCCCACTACTGTTAGCAAAGTCAGTAACAGTATAATTAACGCCATAAGAATCAATCTGAGAGATAGTGTAATACACAAAAACAGAATCCAAGGCCCCTCTGGTGCGTTCCACTACACAAGATACAGTAGAACCTTCATTAGAGACCTATAAACAATAAGAATTGCAATAAACAGTATGATAAATATAAGTTTGAAAATTCTGAGGTTTGGGTGAAAATGAAATATGAAGTCACATTGATAAGTTACAATAAAAACAATATTCAGCTTTTAAATGCATAAATTCTTATTTTGGGGGAAAATCCCATTACACACACATGTTCGTTTGTTCAATAATTATTTTACCTCATTCATCAACTCTAAAGGCTCCCAAAGCACTTTAGCAATGATTAACAGGAAGACATTTCTCTTTAGCAAGATTACCATATAAAATATATGAAATAAAAAGAAAATAATTGAAGGAAAATAACAAAAGGAGGCATCTGTTTTTAAAATCAGAGTGTGCATAATAATCATTTTCCTCAGTAGAAAAAAGCCTTATATCCATTGTTTGCCCATGTTAAATCTCTATCTTAATATTCTATCATTCCTTTTCCACTACCCATGATGTTATTTGCTTTATAACTACCTGCTTATAAACCTACTTCCAGTTAACAGTGCCCCAGATTACTGCTAAACCAATTCCAATAATTCCCCAGGATTATGTGTTGCTAGTATGAAGACTTTTCAGCTAACAAGATTAAGCAACATTAGGACTGCCTTTGATAGCAATGTGCTATCAAGATTACAAGGTCAGTATCATTATCTCCATATTGCTTAGGATAAGAAGAGGTTGAAAAGAAAATGAGCAAAGCATCACTAAGTGAAGCCACAACTGTGTTTATGATTTTACTTCAACTTTCCTTTATTGATCTGTGAAGGTCATAAATGCACAGATTTGCTGCAAACTTACTTTTTCATCACTGTTGTGATGAAACAGCCCTAAACGAGGCAATTAGTAAATGAAAACTACCTGTATATAGTATGTATACTGGTTAGGCTTGAATTAAGGATTTTCATGGATTACATTAATAGGGTTTTTCTACCTCTGGAATACATGCTCCTGTGAAACCAAATAATCCATTGGCATTATCACTTTTCTGGATTCTTAATGTTGCAGTTGAATTGTCTTGTGAAATTTGTGCTCCTCCATAAACTGAAATAAGCTTTAGAATGAACAGCTCCTCTCCTTCCTCTTCTTTGTCATCTTTGACAGAAACAATGAATGATTTGTTCCTTTCTCCTTGTCGATATTCTAAGTATCCAGAGATGGGGTACAAATCAGACTTTGCTGGCATAGCGTGAAGTTCACTGATCTCTTCCTTTGTTAATTTACATTCATAAAATCTCACATCTTGCATCAATCCTTTATACCTGCTGCCACCATTTATGCCAGCACCAACTTTCATTATTCCTTGTCCTAGGGAAAACAGACCCACAAATAAATATTGCTTTTAAGGCTCCAACTTTAAGTTTTACAAAATTAAATTTTGGTTAGTACTGTACATAATCACTCATTTTGAATTTCATTATCTAAAACACGAAAACTGACTTCAATGTAACTAAAATTAATGCAAGTATTAATATTTATGTAATACCCAAGTCCAGTGTAGTTAAAGCAGGTTCTTCTGGCTCAAACTTCATGGAATAATAAGATGTTTTGCTTTCATTTGTTTTATCTAGCCATTATTTGAACACATCAGAACTAGGCATAACAAATCTGATTTATTCAAAAGCAAAAACAGAAATCTGTAAGTTGAATGAAGAGAAGTAATGTCCATGTTTGTGATTTGTAAAGTTTACTATAATGTAAAAGTCTGGTTTCTGTTAAATCTTAAGAGGCTTTAAAGAAGCAATAAACAGGATTCAAGAGTTAATTTATAAAGGCTGTTCTTCTCCAGCTTTGAGAAAGCAAAGAGGACCTACTGAAACTTTTCTGTAGCTTTTATTTCTATCCTGCTGAACTACAGCTACAAAGTTCTGCTTCATCAGCCAGGTTTCACCACCTATATGAAAGGTGGTGTGCTGAAGTGTTGGGCATAGAAAACTGGAGATAAATTAGTGGTGCAGCAATTGGTATGACCAGTAGTTGATGTTCTGCCTCAGAAGAGATAAGTCTTTTGATGCTGAGCTTCTGATGTAGAATGAAAATCTGAGAATCTGGCTAATCCATTTTTTGTGGATTGAGACAGTCTGGCTAATCCATTTTTTGTGGATTGAGACAGTCTAGATGTATGCTTTCCTACTGATAGAGATGTATCATGAGATGCACTCAATAAGTACAATTTAATTTTACATCTATTGCATCTGCACATTCATATTTCACCAGAAAATGTTAGGGGTTTAATACAAACTCCTTCAATTTTGAATTTGCTCTCAGAAGCTGTGTATGATGCTTTTAAAGAGTTCTTTGTTGACAGAATATTTTGCATCTGGGTTGTGATGGTACCTATTTGCCATGGTATCCTTCTGGATCACTAAAAGGTTTGGTATAGGCAGCATCCATATTTGTCAGACAGATCACCTACAGTGGTATTTTATGACAGTTGCTGTTAAATACAGGAGCTGCTACTAGCTAGGACATATCCATGCTTCTTACTATTCAATCTGCTTCTGCCTATCCTCATGCCATTTGATTCCAAACTGATTTAAATTCCATCCATACTGAGATATTTTGACAAAGCTTGTAAGGTACACATACCATATTTCCAGTAATAACAAAAAGCTGTAAAATATTTTCCCATCCTACTGCTTTACAATATCTTTTAAAGCTACTGTGGATGCACAATGTTGTAGAAGCACAATGGCTTATAAACAGAAGATCAGTAGTACCATATGTTAATTATAATATAACTTTACATTAAAAATATGTATAAAAAATAGAATGGCTAGNCAACATACACTGTATAGTATCTATTTTACATGGAGTATTTTGTTTAACAAGAAATGCAGCTAATATCTTCAACAGAAAATTAAAAATCTAATGCTTTTTAAAAAGAAAATTCAAGTTATTTATGAGAGTTTCACCAGAATAAATTAAATGTAACTAAATTTCAGTCCCCAAAGAGACAGAATATATTATTATTATTATTATTCCATAAATCTTTACCTGCCCCATCTGGATTCAGCAATTCTACTTTGAAAGCCTTTTCTAGCTCAGGGAGAGAATTGTCTGTAATGTTCACAAGAATGTGCTTGTATCTTTCTCCTGGCAGAAATTCCAAGGTCCCTGTAATTCCCTGCAGGGAAAAAAAGCTGTTAAAAGATCCACATGAGGCCACTATATGTGTCAAGCTGTCATTTACTTGGGACAGGTCCATAGTTGCCATAGAGGCCACAAACGTCTGAGCCATCTTGGACTCAGCATCATGGGGTGCCAAATTAAAACATCCAGGCACCAAAAGCCTAGGGAACTCTATTACCAATTCAGCCATGGAATGCAGAATCTAAGGCAAGAATCCCACAGGTAGCAGGGACAGCAGTATCCTAGCACCAATCCCAACTATTCCCTTTACTCTGAAACACTGACAAGAATACATTGGACATACTATTTCAGTGATAAACTCATTGAAGCTAACTGGCCTCTATCAACCCTTTTAGAGAGCCGCTCACATACCTGATAATCTTGAGGGCTGAATGCTGTTAGTGCAACTGTTCTGTATTGTGCCACAATTGTCCCAAGCAGGCCTTGTGCTCGAACAACAAGCAAGCTGACTTGTCCTATTTCTTCCTTGATAGTAATGTGGGGTGCTGTCATGGCTGAAAGAATGGTTTCATCAGTACCTGAAGGAGGCTGCCCAACAGAGAACTGCAACAAACCTGGCAAGTGAAAAAATATATCTTGTATTATTTATCCTTAAATGCGGGCAAAACATTTATTAATAAAAATACTTTTGTCTCTGATACATAAATTGAATATATAAAGATCCATGTCCATTTGAGCTACAATTTCCACTGAATTTGCATACAGATATGGGAAAATATGTTAAGGTATTCAATTTTGCAATTGGGTAATTAATTCCAGCAAAAAAGGTTCTTGGCTTTCTCCAGTTGGCATAGGATAATTATGAAAAGTTAATAGTTCTCCTGAAAAAAAGAAAACATAGAAAAGCAGGCGCTATGTAGAATGTCTGCTAATTCTTAGATGACAAATAGTATAAATTATTTAAATATTTATAGCAACTAATTAAATCTATATCTATCTATCTATCTATCTATCTATCTATTGATAAAAAACAACTATTCAAACAGAAAAACAATAATAAATGATATACTGTATATATGCCACAGGAGACAACCACAGGAAGCTACATCCAACTTATGTTTGTCATCTACAGACTGCTCTTGGATATAGCTGATGTTTCCAACACTAATAGAAATTGCATCAATGCATCCTCCAGTGGTGCTTCATTCTATAATGTGAATCCTGATCTGAACCCATTAGCCAAGTGATAATACTAATGGAAGAGGCCTGGGTTACTGGTTTTGCTGGCTGGGGAATTCTGGGAGTTGAAGTCCATCCATCTTAAAGTTGCTAAGGTTGAGAAACCCTGCTCTAAATAATCGGACATTTCAATCTCAGGAACATCTCCTTCCCTATAGATTCCATTAATAAAGCTGTAGCCTTTTGCCCCCTTTAGCCTCTTCAATCTGTCTCCGAGACACATTTGTTTTGGGGATGGGGTGGGGAGACAATGCATTTTAATTAGCAAAGAATGATTCCTGATATATTTATTCAGCTTTTAAAAAGTCTTACATCCTGTCACTGATTTTGATGGAAAATAACAATATATAAAACTAAATATAATAGATTATTTAAAATGATCATAGTTTAGGAAAAAATTAATGATTTTGCTACAATATTATGCATGTTTTATTAAGTACACTAGGATGCGCATCTAGTAGAACAATGACTGTAACTTTGCAAGATTCCCATGTTAAATATTTTTAGTCTTATGTCTGAAATGCTGTGAGAGTTACAGTAGGCAGGCATTTTATGTTTAGTAACATACAGCACTGGATGAAGAATGCTAAATAATTCAAAACTCTTATATTAACACACATATGTAGCATGAGCCATGGTGGCGCAGTGGTTAGAATGCAGTATTGCAAGCTAATTCTGCTGACTGCCAGCAGTTCGATTCTCACTGGCTCAAGGTTGACTCAGTCTTCCATCCTTCCGAGGTTGGTAAAATGAGGACTCAGATTGGTGGGGGCAATATGCTGACTCTGTAAACTGCTTAGAGAGGGCTGTGAAATTGTATAAAAGTCTAAGTGTTATTGCTATTACATTACAGAGCAGCAAACTATCTGTAGCACATACTAAAGGTCTACATCTTGAATGCTATATGTGAATAACTATATAGTCATCTGTACAAATTAAGTATGAAATTTAAAGTGCGAACAGAATTCCTATAATTATTACCATATGGATGATCACTAGCTTTGATGGTGATGTAAGTAGTTTCCTTCTCTGGATCTATGCTAGCTCCACTGGTTGGGGTTGAACCTGTTTTTCCATCTCCAGTAATAGCAGATACTAATGTCACCTGGAAATATTCTTTCAGTTCAGGTATATCATCATCAAGCACATGCAAATTCAAAACCTGGGAACAGGAAATGACAGGATAAAGATGCAGACAGAAAACCAAATTAAATAAAAATAGTATCATTGCATTTAAAAAGGCAAATCCAAAAGTGTGAAAAATTTTACATAAACATTGTTGGAAAGGTGAAACTCTAATTTCAATCTGAGAAGAATATATTATAACCAATTTTAAAGATATATTAACCTGACAAGTTTTTCTAATGGAGTCAACACTTTTGGTCAATCAACCATTATGTTATCCTATCTCAATTAATTAAAAACTACTGCAAGTAAAGCATTATTTAAAAAGCTGATAAAGGAGAAATTTAAAAATGAACAACATAAGGCAAAACTATTAAATACAACATTAAAATATCATTCAAATTTAGGAATACTTAAAAAATATAAATAGGAAAAAAATAAAGGATGCAAAAATATAGTTAAAAGCTCTATGATTTTAAAAGGCTTGGGAAAAATTAAGGATATTTGTATATTAATAAAAGAACATTAAAGTGGTAATCAGGCAAGCTATTTTTAGATGAAAGTTTAGAATTATACAAGATACAGATGACAAAGAATTCATCCCTAAATATCACAATCATTTAATTTTTAGTTTAGTGCTAATATGATGACAGTCTTACAGAGACTACTTAATACTTCCTGTTCTTTGAAAAGATTTTATAGCATTTCCACTCTAATTGTTATTCAACATTCATTTAAGTGTAAATAAAAAATAACTAGAAATTAGGTACATCTGTAACTAGCACAATGAACCTTCAGTTAAAGCCAGAAATATAATATTATAAATACTGAAATTAGTTTGCATCCCTGAAAATACATCGGTAGTAACAAACAAACAAAAAATTCCCATACAACAAAATTATTCCCAACAAAATTAACTATAGATTAGCAAAATATTGTCCAAATTTCAAAGCAGCAATGCATAACAATAATATTGTTAAATTGAAGAGGTATGTATGATTTACCTCTGATCTCTGGAAAGGAAGGAATGTTATAATCCCACTACTGTTAGCAAAGTCAGTAACAGTATAATTAACGCCATAAGAATCAATCTGAGAGATAGTGTAATACACAAAAACAGAATCCAAGGCCCCTCTGGTGCGTTCCACTACACAAGATACAGTAGAACCTTCATTAGAGACCTATAAACAATAAGAATTGTAATAAACAGTATGATAAATATAAGTTTGAAAATTCTGAGGTTTGGGTGAAAATGAAATATGAAGTCACATTGATAAGTTACAATAAAAACAATATTCAGCTTTTAAATGCATAAATTCTTATTTTGGGGGAAAATCCCATTACACACACATGTTCGTTTGTTCAATAATTATTTTACCTCATTCATCAACTCTAAAGGCTCCCAAAGCACTTTAGCAATGATTAACAGGGAGACATTTCTCTTTAGCAAGATTACCATATAAAATATATGAAATAAAAAGAAAATAATTGAAGGAAAATAACAAAAGGAGGCATCTGTTTTTAAAATCAGAGTGTGCATAATAATCATTTTCCTCAGTAGAAAAAAGCCTTATATTCATTGTTTGCCCATGTTAAATCTCTATCTTAATATTCTATTATTCCTTTTCCACTACCCATGATGTTATTTGCTTTATAACTACCTGCTTATAAACCTACTTCCAGTTAACAGTGCCCCAGATTACTGCTAAACCAATTCCAATAATTCCCCAGGATTATGTGTTGCTAGTATGAAGACTTTTCAGATAACAAGATTAAGCGACATTAGGACTGCCTTTGATAGCAATGTGCTATCAAGATTACAAGGTCAGTATCATTATCTCCATATTGCTTAGGATAAGAAGAGGTTGAAAAGAAAATGAGCAAAGCATCACTAAGTGAAGCCACAACTGTGTTTATGATTTTACTTCAGCTTTCCTTTATTGATCTGTGAAGGTCATAAATGCACAGATTTGCTGCAAAGTTACTTTTTCATCACTGTTGTGATGAAACAGCCCTAAACGAGGCAATTAGTAAATGAAAACTACCTGTATATAGTATGTATACTGGTTAGGCTTGAATTAAGGATTTTCATAGATTACATTAATAGGGTTTTTCTACCTCTGGAATACACGCTCCCGTGAAACCAAATAATCCATTGGCATTATCGCTTTTCTGGATTCTTAATGTTGCAGTTGCATTGTCTTGTGAAATTCGTGCTCCTCCATAAACTGAAATAAGCTTTAGAATGAACAGCTCCTCTCCTTCCTCTTCTTTGTCATCTTTGACAGAAACAATGAATGATTTGTTCCTTTCTCCTTGTCGATATTCTAAGTATCCAGAGATGGGGTACAAATCAGACTTTGCTGGCATAGCGTGAAGTTCACTGATCTCTTCGTTTGTTAATTTACATTCATAAAATCTCACATCTTGCATCAATCCTTTATACCTGCTGCCACCATTTATGCCAGCACCAACTTTCATTATGCCTTGTCCTAGGGAAAACAGACCCACAAATAAATATTGCTTTTAAGGCTCCAACTTTATGTTTTACAAAATTAAATTTTGGTTAGTACTGTACATAATCACTCATTTTGAATTTCATTATCTAAAACACGAAAACTGACTTCAATGTAACTAAAATTAATGCAAGTATTAATATTTACGTAATACCCAAGTCCAGTGTAGTTAAAGCAGATTCTTCTGGCTCAAACTTCATGGAATAATAAGATGTTTTGCTTTCATTTGTTTTATCTAGCCATTATTTGAACACATCAGAACTAGGCATAACAAATCTGATTTGTTCAAAAGCAAAAACAGAAATCTGTAAGTTGAATGAAGAGAAGTAATGTACATGTTTGTGATTTGTAAAGTTTACTATAATGTAAAAGTCTGGTTTCTGTTAAATCTTAAAAGAAGCAATAAACAGGATTCAAGAGTTAATTTATAAAGGCTGTTCTTCTCCAGCTTTGAGAAAGCAAAGAGGACCTACTGAAACTTTTCTGTAGCTTTTATTTCTATCCTGCTGAACTACAGCTACAAAGTTCTGCTTCATCAGCCGGGTTTCACCACCTATATGAGAGGTGGTGTGCTGAAGTGTTGGGCATAGAAAACTGGAGATAAATTAGTGGTGCAGCAATTGGTATGACCAGTGGTTGATGTTCTGCCTCAGGAGAGATAAGTCTTTTGATGTTGAGCTTCTGATGTAGAATGAAAATCTGAGAAGCTTATAATCCATTTTTTGTGGATTGAGACAGTCTGGATGTATGCTTTCCTACTGATAGAGATGCATCATGAGATGCACTCAATAAGTACAATTTAATTTTACATCTATTGCATCTGCACATTCATATTTCACCAGAAAATGTTAGGGGTTTAATACAAACTCCTTCAATTTTGAATTTGCTCTCAGAAGCTGTGTATGATGCTTTTAAAGAATTCTTTGTGGACAGAATATTTTGCATCTGGGTTGTGATGGTACCTATTTGCCATGGTATCCTTCTGGATCACTAAAAGGTTTAGGTATAGGCAGCATCCCTATTTGTCAGACAGATCACCTACAGTGGTATTTTATGACAGTTGCTGTTAAATACAGGAGCTGCTACTAGCTAGGACATATCCATGCTTCTTACTATTGAATCTGCTTCTGCCTGTCCTCATGCCATTTGATTCCAAACTGATTTAAATTCCATCTATACTGAGACATTTTGACAAAGCTTGTAAGGCACACATACCATATTTCCAGTAATAACAAAAAGCTGTAAAATATTTTCCCATCCTACTGCTTTACAATATCTTTTAAAGCTACTGTGGATGCACAATGTTGTAGAAGCACAATGGCTTATAAACAGAAGATCAGTAGTACCATATGTTAATTATAATATAACTTTACATTAAAAATATGTATAAAAAATAGAATGGCTAGAATGCAAAGCTAGCTATTTGAAACTGGAAATTTGAATGAATTATCCCAACATTAGCCAATATAACTCTGCAATCCATTTTTTAAAAAGTAAATACTTATCACAGAGATTATCTGTTTCAGATCTGTATAATAAAAACCATATATTTATTTATGGAATTTTAAATGAATGGGGATGAATTTCTTATATAATGAAAGAAAAATATGTAATTCCTTTAGCAATTTCACTTCTCAATGGAGTTTGATTACCCCAAATTTCAATTAAAAGAACTCAAAACACCTCACAGGAGCAGCTTATATCCTGCAATGATACCCTTAACACCATCAAAAAAATCTACCTCTCCCTTGGAAAGCATGATGGATAAAAATGCCAATTCCAGTCTAAACATCTGGCTAACAGTGCAGCCAACCAATAATAATGATAATGATAGCTGAATTATTAAAGAAAGAATTGATTAATAATTAATAATTAAATAATTACTGAACATATAGAAAACAAAAAGGGAATATCCAGATAATGAAATAAAATATAGAATGCTGATAAGGAAAATCACCAAATGGTCAATTTCTACAAAAAATTGAGGGGAATGTGATAAAGATTAAATTTGGCAACTGGAAATTTTAAAAAGCAACCTAAGGCTTGATTTGGCTGAGCTGTGGTGGCATAGTGGTTAGAATGCAGTATTGCAGGCTAAGTCTGGTTACACTGCCAGAAGCTCGATTCCTTCAATCCTGACCAGCTGAAGGTTGACTCAGCCTTCCATTCTTCCAGCAAAATGAGTGTTGGGGGCAATATGCTGACTCTGTAAATCACTTAGAGAGTGCTGTAAAGCACTGTGAAGCGGTATATAAGTCTAAATGATATTGCTTTTGCTATTTGAACTAATGTAATCAAGGCCAGAATTGATTGAACACGAAGACTGTGCAAAGAGGCAGAAAAAACAGTAGACCATATATTCAGCTTGTGCAAGAAGATCACACAAACTGATTATAAACAATGACATACCATAGTCACTAAACTGATTTATTGGAACATCTGTAAAAATGTTCATGTGCCAGTAATGAAAAATTGGTGGGAATACAGTATGTTGTTGAAAAGTTAATAAAAAAGGAATGAGTTAAAATATTGTGGCATTTCTAAATGTAATCTGAGTTTAGCCTCATAAGGATACCAGATATCACTGTGATTTAAAAGAAGAAAGTGTAGATAACTGATGTGGCAATACCAGGAGATAGTAGAATAGAAGACAAAGAATTGGTGATCACAAAGTATCAAGATCTAAAAAATCAAAATTGAAAGATTATGGCATAAGCTGCCCATGGTAGTCACACTGTTATCAGCACATGGAGTGCCATACTAAAAAATCTTGGATGGCAGTTTAAAATGTCCAAAAAGCCACACTGCTTGGATCCACACATATACTATGCTGAGAGATTATAATATATTAGGTTTTGTGGAAGAACATGATGAGTAAGAAGGCCAAATCCAATTAAGAATTAGTAGTTATCATTTCATGTTGTTGTGTACAAAGAACACAGAGAATAACTGAAGTAGAACCACTGTGGCAAAATAAAACAGAGATAGCACAAGTAGTAATTAATGCCTTGGGACCAAATACAAAACATCTGGATTTCACCATCGGCATTAAGGAAAGCACCATCTATCAATTGCAAAAGGCAGAACAATTTACATCATGCAACAATACCCTTAATATTATTTAATATTTAATTAATATTTAATAACAGCATCTGGCAAGTCCTTGGGAAGGACTCAGCAGGTGGACAAAAAATGCCAATCCAGTTTAAACATCTGTCCAACTATGCAACAAACCAATAGTAATAATTAACACATTGCTTACCATCAGCAATTGCTTTTCCTTTGAGACTCTTAATGCCCCCAGGCATAGGTTTGCCATCAATGAAAAACTCAAGAGTGCCATTATTGAGCATAATCAGAAGGTGAATCCAAATATTTTCCTCCAAGTATTTCATAATCGTGATCTTAGCTATATAAGTCATATTAGACTGCAATGGCATGTAATAGAACCCTAAAGTAAGATGGGATTCATTTGTGCCTATTTTTACTCCATAATATATTAGTCCATTATTATTGTCCTTTGTTATTATAAATCCATCGTTGTTGGCACTAGGAAGTACCCATGCTGAAAATGTGAAGACACTAAGTATTTTGTTTTTACTAACATGGAGCTCTGGCTCAATTATCCCATATGCATCTTCTTCACCACTAAAATATAAAGCATCTGTTCCAGTGTGATGCCGTCGCATGTGAGGCTTTGACTTCACTGAATCTGTAAACTTTCCAAGCAATAAGAAGTCAATCATTAGAGGTAATCCTTCTCTGAAGGTGCTAGATAATATTTCCCAGCCAATCCTGACAGTTCCAAAAGTTCCCTGATGCCTCCATACTGTAAAACTGGTAAAGCAGGACGTGTCATCCTCAGACTGAATATCTTCTGCTACTTCTCTGTCTTGGCTCTGCGGATCTAAGATAAACACTCCATAGGGATCATCATTAATTGGGATCATCACAGTCACAGAAAGTTTGCTTTCTGATAACTGGCCACCAGGAATCCCACCTATAAGAAAGCCAAGAAATTATTTTTATAACTCATACACACAATGTTATCAGCTTATTTATTTATCTACTTATTTAAGAGGATGCTCAGTCTACTGAGGTATGCTCCTTCTTTTTTCCCATTGTTACCTTTACAGTATCTTTAGAGGCAAGTAAATCTGAAAGGCCAACTAGCTGGTCAAAGACCACCCAGTGAAGAATATGATTGAATAGGGAGTTATTACATATGAAACGTTTTCTGGTTCCAGTCCTTGTTAACATTGGGACTGTATGACCCTTATACATTATGCCCAACCACTCCATGCTAGCCAAAAAGGAAGACCAAGAACCCTATCCTGTAGGAATCAAGAGATATAAATCAAGAAAAAGGCTTCCTCAGTTTGACCTCCCACTTATAAAACCATGTCCTCTGGGGCTCCTTTTCTGCAACATATCAAAAGCCAATCCAAATGGGTCTTCAAGATGAAGGCTGCAAATAAAACTGAAGCAACCACACCAGAAAGTATGTTCTGAGGCTCATGATGTATCTTTTCTTATGTAATACGTGCTTATTGTGTTTTTATGTTTTTAAACCACATACAATCATAGCAGGAAGTGGCACATTAAATAGATCACCAAGTATGTAAATGTACCTGAAGCATTCACAAGTTTTAAAGTATAAAATTCATTGAATTCTGGAATGTTATCAGGAATAGCATGAAGCATTATAGGCTGTGACTTTTCACCCTCTATAAACCATACAGTTCCAGACACTTCATAGAATTCTTGTCCAGGATCTAAAGCAGAATTATTGCCAAATAGTTGCCAGGCCAAAGAAACATTGCCAAAGTAGCCTCTTTGCCTCAGGATCCTGTATGGTAGAAAAAAACAAAACTATTTTCAGAGTTACATTTTTTCAATTCTCTACATGATCCATCTAAAATATATATTTTAGAGGGCAATGAAGAATACTATGAACATATGTAATATTCCCCGTGTTAAAGGACCTATTCAATGGAATGCAAATTGGGAATATACATTTATCTCCTTTGAGTTTTCACAAGGACATTAAAAACCCTGGCTGTGATCCAAAGAGCTACTTTAGGTGTGCTCAAAAGGTACTGTAGCCTATGACCATGGAGAGTTTTCTTTTTTGTTTCCTCAAGCAAAAGACTCCTTACCATTGCCAACATGCCATAGTATCATTGTTGCCTTAAACACACAATACTTGGGCATGAAAATAGCCAGATGGGTTCTGGTATCCCTCCCCAGGTAATGCTATATAGGATTATGATATAAGATTTGAGCAATATTAGACTATTTTGAAATAATTATTTTGAAATCTTTTTGGGATATACTGAAATCTTTGAAATCTTTACATTAGCAGCTGATTATTTTCAAAATCTTAAACAGCTGACCCTTGGATATTTAAGTGGATTGTAAAGGATTATGTTTTACAACAGGACTTTGTACAACATCATCTAATGGGATCTTCCTAACTATAAAGATTCTGTTTGTTTTTTACAATCACCTAGTAAAGTAGTATGAATTATTAATCATAAATAATAGAATACACACAAAATCAAGAAAGATGTTTCAGTTCAAAGAACTTTTGCTGGTTGCTTCTTTGTCCCAGCAACCCTACAGATACTCTTGGATATAATCTAACTCAATGTTTTTCAAACTTGGCAATTTTAAGATGTCTGGACTTCAACTAAAGCTAGCTGGGCAATTCCGGGAATTGAGGTCCAAACATCTTAACGTTGCCAAGTTATTTAACAATTTAATATTTAACAATATTGATTTAGCATTTATTTAATGCGATTTAACACTGATTTAACAATAAAAACACTGAGTGGAATTCATTTTAATTATTCAACTTTTCCTGTATTCCATCTAAACTCTGATTGTGTATAAAAGCAGCATTTTTCCACTCCATAAGACATTGCCCTAAAATATATTTTAGATTCTTTCCTACCATCAGGATTATTAGTTTGTTTACTATAAATCATGTTAAAAGAAATGGGAGAAAGCAATAACAGCAGCCCCACTTTTAGGTAACACAAGGAAGACTCTCTTTCAGTGAGTTTCATTAACTTATTTGTTTCATCTATGAATCCACTGATTAAAAAGTATACCCCTCCTACTGAGTTAATTGAACTAAAACAAAAGTGATCATCTAAGCCAGAATAATATATTTAACATTTGAAACTGTAGAAACTTTCTTACATGCCAGACTGATTTCACATTCATATTAATATATTCATAATGAAAATAAAGATAAAGATGTCTCTTAACATAAAAAACTTTTTTAAAGCAAGCTTACAAAGCAACATGTATGTTGGTCAGTGTTTCCATTCAGTATGTTAAGATAGATCATCTAGATCAGGGGTGTCAAACTGCCGGCCTGTGGGCTGGTTGCATCATATGGAGGCCACACCAACCCCAGCTCCAACAATGTAAAAAACGTTGCGATACGTCACGACATGTCACGTGATATGGCGACTTTGACACCCGTGATCTAGATGATATTATTTTCTCTTCAAATTTCTTTATAATAAGAATTTATTATTGATTATTTATTTCTTATATTGATTTTATAATAAAGTTTTGTATTTTTAGCAATAAAATATTTCTCACTATGCTATCTTTCACTGCACAATCATTGCTTATTACTTTTTGGATTTTATTTAAATCTAAAGGATAACATGAAAAATCTCCCAGTAGGATATTTCAGATTTAGAAGTGTAAACTCTCAGGGAAGTTTCAGAATAAAGAAACCCAACACAATAATGATGGCAGTAATTGCAATTACTAATACAATCAAGTCCACAGTTGAAAAGTGATCAAATAATGAAAAGTGCAGATTGTGCAAAGGAGCAGAAGAAACAGTAGATCATATACTCAACTCATGCAAGAAGATTGCACAAACATATTATAATCAATGATACCATCAGTAATATTATTCACTAGAATAATTATTCATCTGTACAAATTATCATGAGCCAGTAATCAAAAATTGGTTGGGATACAGAGTTGAAAAAGTCATTGAAAATGAGCAGGTTAAAATATTGTGGAAATTTCAAATACAAACTGATAGACTCTTGGCTTGTAACACATCAGATTTAACTGTGGTTGAAAAGGTGTGGATAATTTTTATGACAATACAGGAGATAATACAGTAGAAGGCAAAGACTTGGACAAATCACATAATACCAAGATTTGAAAATGTATTTATTTATTTGTTCATATTTCTGAACCACTCATCTCCCTTAAAGAGGGAACATTTATCAGCACACTGAGTTAAATACCAAAAAATCTTGGGCAGCACTTTGAAAATCTGCATATTGACAAAATTTCTACCTGTCAATTACCAAAGGCACTCTGCTTGCATCTGCATGTATACTATACTGATGCATTATGATATCCTAGGTTCTTGGGAAGAACTCAGTGCATATGATGGCCAACACCAATTAAGGAACTGGCATCTGTATTTCACATTTTTTGTGCTTATCATAATAATAATATTTGAAAATACCTTATTCTTAAGATAGCAGAGAAACCGATGTCAGAGGGAAAAAAGCTCTTGATAAATTGCTATGTTTTTGCATAGATTTAGCATATAATAATTCAACTTGAAGGTGTCGCGATTCCCATGCCCGTTTTATTAATTATATTTTGTGTCATAATTTCTTCACTCTAATTTTTAGCATTCTTTTCTGTGTTTCACCAAGTGATCTCCCTTTGTCAGCAAATTAATTAAATATCGTTTTGATAATGAAATTGATTCCTCATATATTTAATAACTTTCCATTATGCTATAGTAAAAAATTACTATTTGAGTGCAACATTTGGAGGAGATTTGGAACCTGCACCAAAGTTTTTTGCATGGTCCAGAAGCTGTAGGCTGTGCAATCTTGTCATTCAAAGAAAAATGGCAAAACGTTATATTCAAATCTACTTTCAAAAATGGGTAATGGTTGCAAAGATTCCAACTACAATTTCATTTTTAATTTTGCCTTGTGAATGTGTAAAACTCTTCATTTATTTAACTGTGGATATGAAAATTGTTTATGACACTATTTGCATATTGTAAAAACTACCATAAAATGTAAGTCACACTGAAAAATATTTCAAAGTATGATTCAAGATACTTAGTGGAATTGGCAAAGGATATTTACTTGAAAGTTACTTACAAAAAGTCATTGGTTTTGCCTTCTTCTACTGCTTTGCCTGTAGACTCAAGTAAAAAAATGCCATTTGGATCATCATTTGCTTCAATTATAACTGTTGCCATTCTAGGTTTGTAAACAACTGTGTCTCCTAAAAAAATGATTTTGTTATTAATAAACAGACAAACAGATAGAATTGTATCTGGAGAAAACATGTCTCCACAAATATTCCAAATACTTAAGAGCAGGTTCAAAGGTGAATCTTCCCCCTTTGACTATGAAGAAAAGTGATTATGACTTCCCTAATACTTGCTTGGTACATCTCTCCCATCTTTGGGTCTTCAAGTACATAGGTATTTTAGGCCCAAACATATTTTTATTCATTTTTTTAATCCAAAGATAGCAAATAAATACTTTAAAATACTATATAATATATATAATCTTTCTTCTCCCTGCAAAACTCATAAAGAGATTATCCAAATAGGTTCTAAAAGTAAAATGCATAAAAATAGAAAACAAGACAAAACTATACAATGTACTTTATACTTTAGTCACAGTGGTGAACAAGCTATATTATAAATAGCCCTAAACATATGCTTCAGAATAGAATAACAGAGTTGGAAGGGACCTTGCAGGTCTTCTAATCCAACCCCTTGCCCAGAAAGGAAACCCTATACCATTTCAGACAAAAGGTTGTCCAATCTCTTCTTAAAATCTTCCAGTATTGGAGCATTCACAACTTCTGGAAGCAAGTTGTTCTACTGATTAATTGTTCTAGCTATCAGGAAATTACTCTTTAATTCTAGGTTGCTTCTCTCCTTGATTAGTTTCCATCCATTGCTTCTTGTCCTGCGTTCAGGTGCTTCAGAGAATAGCTTGACTATATTGCAGGCTTTAAAGATATTACACTTTGGTGTGAAGAATGTCAAAAGGTATTGGCCAAGCATCCCTAATTGCCTATAACATAAATCAGGGGGCAGAAAACAATCTAAAGAAACAACAGTAGATTAGTTTATATAGGTTGAATAATAATTTGAACCTGTAGAGTTGAAGAGAATTATATAAAAATTCTCATCTGATTCAGGAATATCATCATCATGGATAAACATAGTTATATTCTGTTCTTTTATTCCAATATCAAACCAAAGGACTCCATTTTTTTCATAAGACAAGAAATCTTCTTCAGCACTGGCATTTCCATCAATAGTGGCATATAAAACAGAAACAACATCAGCACCAGAGTCATTTCTTACAACTACAAATTCAGCAATGCCACCTTCATGAACCTTCAGAATAACAGGATCTGAAATATAATTAAGTCATTAGGTGTAAAAGCATGCAAAACATCAATATGTATACATTGCTTTTCAAAAACTAATATTAAATAAATGTTATATTAATTTCAATGCCTAGCTTGTGATATCACATTAAAACATAGATTATGTCAATCATAGTTAAGAATCCACATTGCTTCTGTGATTTTCAAGCTTGCTCTTATTTGATTTTGTACCCCATCTAAAATCTAACCCCAAGTTGATGATTGTTGATCTTGACAATGTTGCTGAACATACCTCATAATCATTCTTATTATTGGCCATGGTAACTGAGGTGTGAAAAATTGTAAGAGGGACAGTCTGATGGAATAGTTAAACGTACTGAGAAATTGACATGAAGCCAGCTGTATGACTTTGGCCCAGTCTCTCTCTCTCTCAGCTCTAGGAAAAAGACAATGGCAAACCAGCTCCAAAAATCTTGCCCAGAAAACTGCAGGGATTCATTCAGACAGTCATCAGGAATCAATAAAAAAACTCAGGGGCACACACATGAAAAAAATGTAAATCATAATATCTAAAAATCAGAGTACAGTATTCACTCCTACTATAATCAATCCATAAGGCAAAAAACAGCTTTTTAAAGTAAAAAAAGAGAGAGAGAGAGAGAGAGATGGGAGAGGTAAGAGACAAACCAGGCATTACCGTATATACTCGAGTATAAGCTGAGTTTTTCAGCACATTTTTTGTGTTGAAAAATGCCCCCCTCGGCTTACACTCGAGTCAGTGTCTCGAGAACTGAGGAAAGTGAGTACCGTAGTTCTTTTTTGGGGGGAAATCTATGCAATCACTAAAAGCCTCTTGCGGGGCTGCGTGCTGCATGCACCCCCTGGATTTACTCGTGCATCCGGGGAGGGAGGGAGGGAAGTCTCCTGCTCGGCCGCTTGCTTGACTTGCAGCCGATTTCCAGGGAAAGCCTCTTTACAGCAAGCTGCTTTTGGGAAGCGCTGCCTCCTTCCATTCATCTCTTTGCTGCTGGAGAAATTTGCAATTGCCCGTGCGAGAGGCAGACGACAAGGAGAGCGGATTGGCACCCGTGGCTGTGGTGCGATGCTGGGGCTCCCTCTTCTTGACTAAACAAGCTCTCTTCCAGAAAGCTCTTGTGTGTTAGCTTGGTTGCTGATTGAGCTAAGGTTGTTGTACTTTTAAAGTTACGGTATTTTTGATACCATATTGTTTTTGTTGACCCCCTTTTCCACTTACAGAGCTAGGTTATTGTTTTTCTTTGAAATAAGTATTTATGTAATTTTATTGGTATCTATCTTCATTTTTTACATTTACCAGTAGCTGCCTCATTTCCCACCCTAGGCTTATACTCAAGTCAATATTTTTTCCCAGTTCTTTGTGGTAAAATTAGGTGCCTCGGCTTATATTCGGGTCGGCTTATACTGGAGTATATACGGGTAATTATTTTACTAAGGACTTGATAAATAAACCCTGATTAATGTTTCTAGCCATAGATTTGTGGAACATAATGTTCCAAGCATAACTCATACAGTTCTAAATGTTCACTCTTGGCTCCAGAGCTTCCTATAATTGTACTATTCTTGTATTTAAACATAAACTAGTAGAATGGCACTAACCTGCAAAGTAAATTGGATAATCGTTTTTGGTGATCTGCAATGTTGCTGTCGTTATATTTCCTAGGCTAGCACCTCCTGTCGTATTGAAAAGACTAATTATGAATACCTCCATTTCTTCAGGTATCTTGGGGAAAAAAATCACAAAATTTATTTATTAATAGTATTAAATTAATTCAAAGATGCCAATCATTAATTGAATACTTGCATAGTAATAGTAATGAAATTTAAATCTTATGAATAAAACATTTTATATAGCCATTAGATATAATTTAAATCTGGTCCAAAGGATATATTGTTTTTATTATTCCATTTCAGTGTTTTCAGCTAATCAGCTAAAAGGAATGTTTTAGCAGAGTTCTCATTCAAGAATGCAGATATATCTTTGTTGACCTTTCATATTTAAGTTTAGAGAATACTCGGTACTTGTACTGTTACTCCTCTTGGAATTATTATCATCATCACCATCATCCTGTGTTATAAATTTATTTGCCCCTCTTCCACAATTAACAATTACTGTTAAAAATGATTACCTCATCGGGGACTGAATAAATGGTGATATCTTTTGAAAATTCCTCATTTCCAAAAAAAATTGTTCCTTGGTCTGGAAAAATATCTTTCGTAGAAATTGAGTTCGTTGCCCAGGATACACTCACACTCCCAAAGGTTCCTTGGTTTCTTATTATTTTAAAAACAGCTTTGAAACAAAAGCATGTAGATACCTTCATCAGATAACTTCCAAGACAGGTAAGCAAAACTTAATATAAAACTAATATAAATGAGGTTTGTTTTTTAATGTTATAATGTCACATAGGTAAATTTACATTAGAAACAATGAACAAATGTCCAAATTACTATTTTGCCCACAAAATGCACATTAAAAAGTACTTCGGATGTCAGTGTTGTACAACTGAATGAGTTTAATAGTTTAAATGCTATGACTATGATTTGTTAGCCACATGATTGGATTCACATATGCAAAGCATAAATCTAGGTATTACCAATACAGCACAGTGATTGGATTCATACTGTACATAATACAGAAAGGAAAAAGCATAGCATAATACAGTATGTAAACCTAGCTGTTGTGAAAATAGTTTGTGCTGATTAGGAATGCCAAAGTCTAGTTGGAGAAATAGCAATGCAAGTCAACTCTTCCCATGACTGATTCCAGATATCTGTACTCCTGATTCAGTACCAAATATTAAATCCATAGAGTGTAGTTTAATTATGATAATTAAAGTTGTGCCACAATGACTCTTGTAATATTAGTGTCTCAGGTAGAAGATAGAAACAATGAACTTTGGTAACTACATAGTAGAAAGGTTAACAGTTTTGTTTACTTATTAAAAGTATACCCATATAATTTCTCATTTATGAAAATCTTTTTATATCAAGAAAACAATGATGAATTACCAGCATAGAAGTCTTCCGCTTTACTTTCATTTATTGTTACTATCAGCATATTGTCAACAAACTGAATAATTCCATGTGGATCATTGTTTTTCAGAATTGTGATGTTGACTCTTGTAGCATTTCCCAGCTTACTTGGCAGGTCACCATGGCTACTGAGGAGCACTGAATAAAATTCATCTAACTAGAACAGGGAAACTGAATCAGAACAATAGGGACAGAACTAGCAACATAGTAATGAATAGATATTTGAATGAATGCTACAAACTTGACTAACGTGAACTTTTACTACTATTTGTTTTTAAAGGCTTCATTCGTATATTTTTCAATCCAGTTCAAAATGGTTAATGATTCATTCACACTTCTTTTCTGCTACAGTACAATCCAAGTTATATTTTGGAAGAGATAAAGCATCCCTCCATAATAATGATGAACATTAGAAAAATACTGTGATGGATCAATTAATATATCCTATTTTTGTATACTGTATAATCTAGATATTACTTTGATTTTAAATGTCTTGAATTTTCAATATAATGGACAAAATCTGTCCATGCTCTATATGCTTCTACACATTCATAAAATCCTATTCACCATTCTATTCATACTATACTGCACAATATACAGTACATAAAATACACATGCAAAAAACATATTTGCCATTTTATGCCTGTGTAAAATTTTATTTTAATTTAATGGACATTCTGTTTTAATGGAGAATGCTGATTTCAATTCCACACAGAATGTTGACTAAATAAAATCTATGCAATACTTATGTTTCATAGATTTATTTTTTATTTATATCTTGCCTTTATTACTTGTATAAATAAGGTGGCAAACATGCTTAATACTTCTTTCTCCTTCTATTTTTTCACAACAATCCTGTGAGGTGGGTTGGGCTATGAGAGAGTGAATGGTCCAAGTCATCCAACTGGCTTTCATGCCTAAGGAAGGATGAACTCACACTCTTCTGGTTTCTAGCCTGGTGAATTCCTGCTGGTATTTTCTGGCTGCAAGCCCATGAACATTTAACGGAAGGAAGACTAGCAGAACAAAGGTGAATGTACTTCAAAGTGCACTCAGTTTAAAATTAGTAAACATTACATTTCTCTTCAGTCATAGAAAATATCTTTAAGGTATGGGGACTGGAAATTACTACTTAACCCCATAGGTAGGTCATAATTTACAGACATTGGGAAAGAAACCTGAGAGCAAAACCTGTTTGGTCTAGGGTGGAAATCTATAACTGAGTATTATCACTGACTCTATATCAACAGATGACATTATCCAGCAGTTTCATGTAGAATGGAGGGAGAATAGAGTCCTGCGAGGCCCTCTAATATAGAAATCTAGGATTTGATTAGACTAGACTTCTTTCCTCCACCAACACCAACTAGAAATTGTCAGGAAAAAGGGAGAGTACCAGGATAACACTACTTGAAAATACCTAAACTTTGAAGCCAGTGCAGAAGGATACCATAATCAAAGATATCAAAAGCTGCTGAGAGATCAAGTAATGCTAGGATAGGTGCACTACCTCCATCCCAGTCCCACTACAAATCATTTTTAAGTATGATCAATGCAGTATCAACACTGTTATCTGATTCATAAAAAAGAACAATATTCATTTCATCCAAGGCCTTTTGTAGCTGTAGGCAGACTATTTTTTTCAATAACCTTTTCTAATAACCAAAGGTTAGAGGCTGGATAAAAATATAAAGGTGGTCACACTTACAGGTGGTCCTTACTTACCAGCTGCCTCATTTAATAATCATTCAAATTACAATAGTGTAAACAAAGCTTTGCAACCAATCTTCCCATTTATAACCATTAGAGTGTCCTGTAGTTATATGATTATAATTCAGGTGCATCATAGCCAGCATGTATTTACAATCATTGCAGCATCCTGTGGTCCTTGACTGATATTTCATTTCATTTCATTTCATTTCATTTTATTATATTTATACCCCGCCCTTCTCCCGTAGGACTCAGGGCGGCTTACAGCCAGTTAAAAACAGTTTGATACAATACAATACAAAGTTTTAAAAAATCATTAAAAATAAATATTTAAATCGGCCGCTTCTACTAAAATTTGGCTAAAACCAATTTAAAATACCCCTAGGCCAGTCCTGCCCGCTGAAACAACCAGGTCTTAAGGGCGCGGCGGAAGGAGGGGAGATCCGGAATCACCCGGATCTTTGTGTGCTTTGCAAATTGGTTTGAGACAAGCAGAGTTAACAGAGAGGATGGAAGTAAAATTTTAAATCATGTTCACAACTGAGTTGACTCACTTAACAACCAAGGAGAAATGAAGTTATAAGCCCTTCATAGTGACATGATGTTTCAGTTAGCAACTGTGTCACTTAGCAAAGGAATTGCTAGTCCCAATTGTGATTACTAAGTAAGAACTATCTGTGTAGCATTTCTAATAGATTCAAACCTTCTCAGCTAAAAACATGTCTTAGTCATCTCCAAGGGACATACCTCGCTGGAATCTATCTTAGAGTGATTCAGAATGACAAGAATTTTTTCTGGGAATTATGGACGTAGAGAGGCCACAAAGCACAATCCAAGACCATGGACACACCTTAATTCAGGCAGTGGTGAGGGCCTCAATTAAGCCATGGATCAGAGCCTCAAGATCAATCCCAAGCTTTCTCTGAAACCTAACAGGATCCATTAAACAATATTGGTTACTATTAGCCTAAAAGAGACATCAGTAATTTTCCCCTCCTCTTTTTACCTCTGGAATCTCATCCATCCTTGTTAGCAAAGTAATTTTAATTTCTCTTTCCCCAGGTTTAAACTCCAGAACTCCTGTATTTCCATAGAACTCATTGCTGTCTCTTGGCTCTATAGTGTAGTGTAGAAATTGCTCCATAAGTGCTCCTCTGGTACGTACAATCTGGAGTTCAACAGATTCTCCTTCCTGTAAAATAAAATTATTTTTTTCAAAAATGGAATGCAAAAGATCAGTATTGATATAGGATATGACTCTCTTCAAATTCAAATATGAATATTTACCTTTATCCTATAGGGACCTCTGGAAGATGAAGCAAACTCAAACACTCCTCCAGGGTCATCATTTTCTGGAATGATCAGTTTGCGACTAGTATATCCAGATTTCAGGATTTGATTTTCCACATTCACACTGAAGAAAAAAATTAAATGCATATGGAATATGCAGATTGCTTGAAATTAAATGGACCAAAGCCCTATGGTAAAGTATAAATATAGTGACCATATATTTTTGGAATAAAATAAAGGACAAACCTGAAAAATCCAAAAGATGTTCATAAGAAATATAGGAATGTATATATTCATAGCATAATGCTTTATAAAGGAAAATTCAAGAGCAAAACCAAAAATTGTATTCTAATAAAAAAAATCAAATAGTATGTGTAAATTTAGTTTAAAAAATTCAGTTCATGAATGTGAAAGACTGTGCATTAAATGGTACTTTTTACATGGTAAAAGTTACATGACCAAAATAAAGGACAAAAGTGAGTTTTTGAAAAATTAATAAATATAACAGAGAGCTTTCTAAAGTGAAGGATTGTTCTTTATAATATGGTCACTGTAATTATAAAGCATTAGCGGTTCTGTATGCCACCACTGCCAACTGAGATTTTTGCCCTCCCCCGTCCCACTCAAAAAAGCCTTGTCCTGAACTGGCTTCATTCAGGAAATAGGTAAAACTGTTGCTCTACCAAAGGTATGCAAACATTGCCTAAGCCCCCCCCCCCCAAAAAAAAATCTCTTTTACACTGACAGTGTAATTTGTCAGAAAACAGTCTGCTAATACTTACAGTAATCAAATAAAATATTTCCTCAGTATTCCATATCACATAAAGAATCCTCTCTGAGGATTATTTGGATTTTAGAAAACAGATTGCACATTACATAGCAAAACAGAGAAGTCTGTGTGTACAACACACATTAAAAAAACAGGTGAAGCTTTAGGCAGACAATTACAGTTGCCATCTTGACTTGTTCTTAATCTGTGGACACCCCAAAGAGAAAATTTATTTAATCACTGACTGTTTCCAGTTCAGTAAAGCAGCCTGGCAAATAGAACTAAGTTTAATTGTTTCACTGCCAGGATTTTTGTGTACAAGTATTTAATTTAAATCTTGTTAAATATTACTTCAGGTTCCTAATTACTGTATATGCCAGGTTGTATAAAAACTACAATTTACATGTAACAGTAGTCTGTTTTAAAAGCCTGTTGTACTAATGTTCCTTTGCTAAGTGTGCAACCTATACACTTTTGCCTAAGGACGAGTCATACTGAATGCAGCCATTTTGCTTCTAAATAAACAGCATTCATTGAATTGTGCTATACATGATTCAAATGCTGCAATGACAAAGTATAATTTGATTAAAGGCTTCTGTAAATAATCCCTTTTTTGTACTTGGTTCCTACAGCTCAGTGAAAAGAGATTTGGGGTACAGGTTTTTCAAACCATCTACTGTTCTGGGCTATCTTCAAACATCAAGCCATGCATTCGTAACCATTATTGTTGTTGTTAGAATCCCCCCTCCTCCCAAAAATGTTTTCAATCCACCAAGACATGTTACCAAGGGGCACTAAACAGCATGCTTTCCCTGAGAAGGCTTGCAAGGCAGAAACAAAAACCAAAGGAGATTCCTGTCCAGACCAACCACTTCCGAAACAAAAAAGCTAGTTCACTGAAAACAAAGGCACAGCTTGCGGCACTTACCCAAAGTACACGACAAACCTTTCTGTCTCTACCCTGTCAATGTGGAGAGAAAGAAATGGGGGACAGAAATAAAACCACTGTTGGCCAAGTTCTTTGTATGAGAGTTCTTTAGATGGTGGAAATCAAATGAAAGATTATAATACAGCACTTTTCATCGGCCTACTGTTTATTATGGGAATCCTTGTTCCAGCAATGCTAGCAAGAGGTTCAGGAATTTGCACTTGTAATTCAGATGACCCCATGACCAATTGGGATGTCAAGGACTCTTTAAGCCCTTCATTACAGCATTGCTCAAAGAGTTAGTTGCTGACTGCCCTAGTACAGTGTTCAGGAATAGAAGCCCAGCAGTTGAGTCCATTTTTATTCAGGACTACTTGTAAGTACTCAGTGCTTTGGATCAGACTAAAAAAGTCTGTTTTGTGTGTAAGTGTATTGCCTCCAGCACCTGTCAATCTACTAAACAGTCCTAGTAATTGTGTAAGTTAACGAAGGACAGAGGTTGCCTTTGTCCAACATTGTATTGATGGGCGTATGAGGGTGTATTAATAAACTAATGATAAGAATAATACAAATGAGAAAAACATTTCCAAGCTTATAATAATTTCATCTAAAAATAAAAAGTTAGAACTGAACAAAGAATGATTTTTCCCTAAAAAAATCTGAAATGAAATAAAACTTTAAATCCTACCCCTAATATTCTAAGACAACAGTTCCTTTGATTAATTATAAATTGCTATCTCTATTTCTGTGGTTTGTTATATCTGTAAATGCAGAAGGTTAAAATTCTTTTGTAGAAATGTGAGTTCCCACTACATTAGGAAAACTTTTACAGTTGAGAAAACACAGAAAATTAAGGATTCATCTGGGAGGAGGAAGATGAGCAAGCATTTTAGAAATATAGAATATATCATCTATATAGATGACATAATCATTACACATTCATAATATAGAAGCAAGAACATAAAGATAAGTGGGACAACTGCATACAGCAAATATAGTTTTGGAGATCTAGATTCTAGGTAAAAGCAAAGCAATATATACATTTACATCATGCTTCCCTCTTATGAAATTAACTTATGCTATATCACGATGTCAAACTCGCCGTGTCACGTGACGTGTCCCGATGTATCACAGCTTTTTTTGTATTACCGGAACAGGGGTGGACACGGCCTCCACTTGATGCAACCGGCCCGCAGACTGGCAGTTTGACACCTCTGTGCTATATGATATCAAGCTAAAAGCTATACTATACTTGAGCTAAAAGCTTAATGACATGTATCTTTAGTTAACAGTGTCTATCAATTTCATATCTGCTATAACTTAATAACCCAATAATTATCTTTATTTTTATGATATTAGCACAGTTCATTTTTCAGTATTATAGTTATATAATTAAATGAATAAATTTTCAAGATTATCCCAGAATCAGGCATGACTGAGAAGGACATCTGACTGAAACTTTGCTTTTTTACCATCTCAGTTAAACAAGTTCAAATCAGATATTTTGTGGTGGCCACTTTATAAACTAATTAGACATAAAGCAAAAGAAAAGAGCAAAAATCTTTATTTTAGTCAAAGACCAGAGTAAAATTACTGAGTTATAAGTAAAACTGTATGTTTCTACAAGATTAGATAAATGATAAAATATAGTTCATAAAGTATAATAAAATAATTAGGTAATATTGTTAATTTATATATCTATAAATTATTAAACTATATAGGTTCAGTTTAAGTGTAAAGTAAAAGAAAGATTAAGCAGATAAAATGCTTAAATTTACTCTGCAGAAATGTAAAAACAGCAAATAATTTAGTAAAGGATGCTGTCAAATTCTACCTGAGCATATCCTCTCCAAGAAAAGTATTAAATTGTGATCAGCTAACAGTCAGATGTCACCCTTGTGAATCTCATTGTGCTTTCTGGACTGAATGCCAGGTTAGTATGCCTAAAATTACAGTTTAAATACGTGTCATCTATTATATTATAGTTAAGTTTTATATAAGCCTTTTATATTACTGCATCAGAAGAAAGCATTATGTTAATTTGTTTGTTTTTTTTAAATTATCAAAGAGTACCTGTCTAATGATAATGTTAGGGTCTCATTCATTTCTGGTATGTCATCAGCTTGAATAGTAATGTTGATTGCTGTGTCACTTTGTCCAGATAAAAACAGAACTGAACCAGAAAAAGGCCATATGTCATCAATAGTCACAGCTTTTGAATTGAGGCCTGTAGGTGTTAGGCTCCAGAATACAGTGGCTTGTCCATCTGTCCCATCTCGATGCAAAGGAATGGAGCTCTAGAACAAATACCAAACTTGTAACCTTTGCAAACCTTGATTTTCCAAGCTATAAGCGATCTAAAATTTTACAGCGTATTTCTGAAACTGAGGATATATGTACATATTTGTCCTCAGTTTATTTATCCTGCAACATTTTGTGCATAATAAAAAATAAAAGTGATTGATAAAGTAGCTCTTTAAACACTGACAGCTTGATCATCACCATGAAATTATAAGAAAAAAAAGTTGTGGTGCTTGATTTTAGCTGTAGTGAAAAAGTACAATTTTTATTGTATCTACAAAACTCACAATTTTAAACGCTGACAAGGCTTTTCATAGTCAAGAACAAATGAATTCTAAACTTCAGTTTAAAACTATGATTTAGACTTGCTAAAATAATCATTCATTTCAGGGCTATGACTACATTAGAAATATTTCATATATGTGTTACAAAACATTGCTGCATTAAAATATATGCTATTTTTTTCTGAATACTTTGCTTAATTTATAAGAGCAAGGTATAGAAAGATAGACTTACTACTGCAAAAAGAGAATCTTCTGGCTCAAGTAAAATTATTGGAAGGTTGCTGATAAAGCCAATTTCTCCATTTGCTATATCAGGTGTAATTCTTAATGATACATTTTTAATTTCACCTAATCGAGGACTTACAGAAGGAATTCGAGGAATAATATTCAGTAATTCAACTTTTTCCAGCTAAAATAAGAAAAAGATTTTAAAATTTTCTGTTATTAATAGACATGCAATAGAATATATTTTAGCAGTTACTTATTAGTATGACTTATTAAACTGGAGCTTTACTTTTTGCTATATCAATATTCAATACATTAAACGTTTTGTGATCCCAAAATGAAAAAAAGTCAAGCTTTTACCTTAATTATAACAGGCATGCTAATATCCTTGTCAAAATTAAAGATTTTTAATAGCATGATCACTATATTTGTACAAGCAGCACAAATTTAATATTGAATCAGCTACATTGACAAAGAAACAGTGAAATAGGAAGTCATCTAAAAATTATCTAAGAATAGCAGACAACCTTTTTTTGGATTAAAAAAAAATAACCAGTGTAAAGATTAGGTAGCATTAAGATGGAGGGACCAGTAAAAAAAAGCTTACAACCATAAATGGCTAAATAGAAAATTGGAAAAGAAGGAAATAGCCAATCACTTCTACATTTTTGCCAAGTAAAAAATCTGGTTGGATCCATGTAGTGACTTGTATAAATAAGTAAATATAAATATAGAAATAAGCCTGGAAATTAGAATAAGATACAGGAGATGCTTTTTAGATAATTGAGAAAGCTAAAGAATATACAAAAGAAGTCACTATGTGCTTCATTGCCTATAGAAAAGCATTTGAGTGTATCAATCATGTCAAATGCTATGATGTATATTTAGGTAGTCCTTGACTACAATTGGGCCCGTAATCTTGGTAATTGAGCAAAGCGGTCATTGCAGATGGTAATCACAGGATTGCTGAACACTTAGCGACAGTCATAAATTTGAACAGGTTGCCAAGCATCTAGATTACAATAATTTGACCCACAAGGATAGTTTTGTGATAGTCAGAAGTGCTTTACAGGCTGTAAAGCATTGTTAAATGAATGGTCATAAAGTGCATACCTACATACCTACCTGCATACCTACAAAGATCAGACTCATGCAAGCCATGGTATTCCCTATTACATTCTATGGAAATTAAAGTTGTACTATGAAGAAACAAGATAGGAAAAGTATTAAGACTTTTGAATTTTGTTGTCATAGAATCCTGACAGAATACTGTAGATAGACAAGAAAAGAAACACATGGATCATCAACCAAAAATTCTCACTCAAGGCATAAATGACCAGGCTCAAATTATCTTATTTGGAACATATTATTGTTTGTAAGGACCTAGCTCTCTGGAGAAGGCTCTCATGCTGGGAAATACAGAAGGAAAGAGAAGAGGATGACCAGCAGCAAGATGGACACTCAGTTACAATGGTGATATGGGACCTGTTGGAAGAGCTAAAGCACCAGGTTAAGGATAGATCATCATGGAGAAAACCTATTTACATGGTTGCTATAAGTTGACAACAACTTGATGACATATCAATCAGAATAGAGCTGGAAGGGACCTTGGAGGTCTTCTAGTCCAGCCCCCTGCTCAAGCAGGAGACCCTACACCATCTCAGACAAGTGACTGTCCAGTCTCTTCTTAAAAACCTCTAGTGATGAAGCACCCATAATGTCTGAAGGCAAGCTGTTCCACTGGTTAATTGTCCTCCTCACTGTTAGGAAGTTTCTCTTTAATTCCAGGTTGCTTCTCTCCTTGATTAGTTTTCATCCATTGTTTCTTGTCTTGCCTTCTGGTACTTTGGAAAATAAATTGACCCCCTCTTTCTTGTGGCAGCCTCTCAAATACTGGAATACTGCTATCATGTCCCTCCTAGTCCTTTTTTCTAGACTGGCCATACCCAAATCCTGCAACTGTTCTTCATATGTTTTAGTCTCCAGGCCTTTAATCATCTTAATTGCTCTTCCTAGCACTTTTTCCACTCAACATCTTTTTTGTAATGTGGTGACCAAAACTGGATGCAGTATTCCAGATGTTTTTTTCTTTCTCTTTTCCTCTTTAGCCTATGAAGCAGGATGCTGACTGGAAGGTAATTTTTACACTATTCCTAAGTGAGAGGAAGCATTGATCAGTTATGGTGCTGCTTGTTCTCAGCGTTCCAAATTTTACAGGAGTAAAGACAATTCTATGGCTGGCTTTCATACACTTTGATGAGACCGAGAAATAGAAATGGAGCTGTGTGGAAGTGCCTTCTTCGCTGATATAGAAAACCTGGAACTTTTTCTTTACTTCCCATCTCTTTGTGCACCACAGTCTGGCTATAATACTTGGAAATCAAGAAGAGTCCTAACATATATACAAGACCATAACGTTTTCACAACTCTTGAGATATATATATAAATATCCATTCAAAATAATGTCGTGTTAATAATTAAAAAATAATTCTCATTTTTTCAATCCCTTCCCCCATTCTCTTCCCGTTTTCTTCAAATTTACTTGCTTTGAATCTCACACATAATTTTTCCCTTTCACAAAAAAAAAAAACCTGAAGAGTTTTATCTAAACATAAGTGCTACGGAAATTGATTTTCAGGAAAGTTGTACATTGGGAACTACAATTCATTATTTCTTTCTCATATGATAAGTTTTAAAAAATAGTAATTGATTGGATATTAGGAACATACAGATTATTTGAATGGCAAATCATGGCACGCTGATACATCTCTTTGAATAGTTGTGACATAATATTATGCATCACAAATTATTTGTGAGTTTTATGCATATAATTTATATACCTGTATTAAGAAATGGGCTCCATTTTGAAGAAATGCATCATTTCTTATTGGTATTTTAATGGTGTCATTAGGTTTTCCTTCTGGAAAGTAGAGAATACTTCTTCTGGAAGTGTTTAAAACACCTTCTTTAGCTCGTTCAGAATCCACAGGTCCAGAAGGAATATACATGATAATATAAAAGAGCTTCACATCTCCCACAGTTCCCCTTTGCCTTGCAAAGCTAAGGGACAAAAAGCGTCCATCTGGGCTGCTTTCTATCCTCTGATGCTCCAAATGACAGAACTGAATTACACCATAAACATCATCACTGTCCTGAATGTAGAACAAAAGCTACAAGAAGGACAAACAAAATTCTTGTTAAAAGCAAATTCAATCCCAGTTATATTTTCTCATCATTTATATGATTCTAATTGATATTTTAGCTCTCATGATAAAGTCTAAGAACTCAACATTTGCTATTCTAATTATGACTGTCATTAGCACATAATTTAATATGAAGGCGCATGAGACACATTGACATAAATCCAGAGCTTTCCCATATTCCAACATCTGGCTAGAACTGAGCTACTAATAGCATTTCAACATAAGTGGCCATACCACCAAGAAGGGTTTTAAATGTAAACCTTAAGGATATATCTTTATCACTATACTCTTAAATGTTCTGCTCACAAGCCAAAGGCATTTAGATATTCTCTAAAAGTAAGAGACCACTTAACACTACGTAACTAAAAGCAACAACTTTTTAGCAAGCAGGCAAACTTTTGCAGATATTGAGAAATAGCTATTATGCATCTTAGCATTAAGCATTCCTATGCAGTTTACATAAAAATCTAACATTCCATCTATTCTATTCTATTCTACTCTATTGTCCCTATCATTTTTGATAAATTTCCAAAAATAGGATTCTCTCATGGTAGAAAGCATTTCTTTCTCAAGATCAAAATTTCTCTAGTACAGGAAAGCATACAACAACTTATAATCCTTACAATATTATTCTAGTAAATATTATTTTATAGATTAAAAATAAGATGGCTATTCTTGGGTACATCTTAGCATTATTTTCTAAGCATTATTTTTCCCCAAACACCATCTCAGTGCTTGCAGCTTTTTAGAAAAATAAATGTAGACTTACCTCAGCTGGGTCACTCACTTCTGCCCCTCCTTGCATTGTATCATCTAAAATTTGAAGCAAATATGGCTCTGCTTCTTCAGGGATATTATCATCAATGATATTCAGATGGAGGGATGCCAATAACTGCCCTTGAGCAAAATGTAACACCCCTGAGTCTGGAGTGAGATCTGTTGTCACAGGTGAAGGATCTGTGCTATTGCGAGTTATAATCCAGGAAACTGAAATATTTCCATGTGTTCCACCATTCCTTACAACAGTAATGCCTTCATACCTACATGATGCACAAAGAATTAACAAGAGTTAATATGTGTAACATTGACTGGGACCAGTTGCAATACTGACTCCATTCTAGGTCTCTAAAATGCTTCAGATTTGATTTGAAAGAGGTGCTTTGGAACATGTTAGAACATGAAGGCAGATTCTCAGGTAGGTATTGTTTTCATACTTCTATATTTTCCAAAGTTTCTTACAAAGCATTGCACAGTTTCATTATTTTCCATTTATGTCACTGAAGCTCTAAGCTCCACCTATGAATGCACGCAGCCAGAATTGTTACTCATAATTTTGATAATGGTAAGAATAATAAAATTAAATAGAGCAGGAAAGAAAAAGAGAAAGGAAGAAATAAAAAAGATGAAAAAGAAAGGAAAAAAGATGAAAAAAGAAAGGAAAATATAAAGATATAAAGAAGTGGTTTTTGATCTGTCAATTGAATTTTAACTTTTCTTTCTAACATTACATCATGACTCTCTTCTTTCCATAAACTACCTTGTCTAATCGTAAAACCATTAATCATAAGTTCATTTTTTTTCTTTTTTCATGAAAAAAGACCATAAAGGGTTTCCAGTCACCGATAAATGTAGATAGTTTTTTCTCTAATCAAACAAGTAAATTTTGCCATCCATAAAGCCCCATAATCTTCACCAAACCTTCCTCTGTTGTAGATATTACCAAATCTTTTCATCTTGCTGCAGTTAACATATATAAAAACTGTTCCATGGCTTTTTTCTAACTGTTTATCCATCAGTCCTGGGTGAAGTTCTGGTTTCAGCTGAATATTAATCTTTAAAATCCTCTCAATCATTCTATGTATTTGAGCCCAAAATTTTCTAGCTTTTCACTTATGACTATTTCTGATAGGCATAGCTATTCAATAAAAAAAGTTAGTGATCCAGGAATAATGAATCATGAATTGTGACTGCATGACAGAAATCTCTCCTTTTGTACTTGTATCCTAACATTGCATACAAGTATGTAAATCATGTGGTTTGCCCTGCAACATTGTGATACATATTTTGTCATTGCCATGTTGATACCACCCACTGACCCGGACATGTCTATTTAGATAGGCTTTGATAAACTTCTGGTTTATATATTGAATTAAAAGTGTACTTTCTCTTGAAACTGGTGCACCAAATGGAATCTCATTAAGCTTACCTTGATAAAATTGCACTGCTTTGATGGACAGTCAGCAGGGAGTATCAAAATGTTTAAAAGGAGCAGGTCCAGGTTACATGGTTCAGTTGCTAGTTTGATCACTTGGGATAATATAGTTTCAATAGCTATCTTGATTTTCCCCCTTCCAATACCCCTAATTGCTTTATTTCTTGGCCTAAATCAATATCTGTTTTTAAGTACTGTGTTTTAACTTTAAGGTCTCAAATAGCTTTAAACCCAAACACAGAGAAGGAGAATATCAATCTATCCTACTTTCACCATGTTTTAAGATGTCCTAGAAAGGTTCTCTTTACAAAACCTTCTATATATTATTATTGAAAGAAAGCCTTTTCTTTACTATAATGCCACTGACTTCAATATTCTTTCTGAATGATTAAAGACTGGAATTTAAAAAAGGTTAATTTACCCGTTTTTCCTGTTTTTTATGTGACATTTTTGTGTCTCTATGAATATGGTCATTCATTTTCATGAAAGTCAATCTAAAAATAGTCTTAATTAAGTAAGCATTTAGAATAGCATTTTACAAAACTGTAAAAGAAAAACTAGACAATCCTGAAAAAAAACTCACTGATGTTAAAATAATGTCAGTGTGGTTTGATTGAAGAATTTAATTAAGAAAATTAGCTAAATTATAAATTTTGATATTATATATTTTGATATTATCAATACAATGAGAAAATAATACAGTACCTCAGCATTTGATCTTCATTGATAACAACTGTCTGAGTAAACAAGATACTATTGATAGATAGTACTCCATATGGTTTATCATTGGGTTTAATGGTAACTTGGACAATTGCTGGATTTTTCAAAATGGCATCTCCTTGCAAAGTGTCTTTAAGTAGTATGATATGAAACGTCTCAGCAATTTCTGGTATGGCATCATCAAATATTTTCAATTTAATATAAGATTCATGCACTAGAGGTGGGAAAACTATAGTTGTATTTGGCTGTAGATCTAGAAAGTCTAAGTTAAGCTGTGCATGTAGTGAAGAGTTCCCAGTTACAATGATGTAGCATATGGAAACTTGATTTTCATCTGGTCCAATTCTATTTCCACCATCATCTTTTCCTCGAACTACAGTTATTGCTATTATATCGTCTTCTTCATGTACCATATAAATACTCTGAGTGAATCGCACTGGACTGTCATTTGCTTTAATAATAATCTCAACAGAATTTCTTGATGTATTAATTTCAGCTCCCCCTTCCACACTTCTCAAATGTATAATATATATTTCATCATTTTCTGATACCTAGAATAAGTAAGATGTACATTACTAAAACATGATTTATATTTCTCATTCAGTTTCATGTAATTAGTACTTTATAGATAAAAACATTTCTTAAATGTTTTTTTTTTTTTGCTTTATTTTCTTGCCACTAAATTCAGCCATCTATTTCCTTTGTGAAATTTTGCGAAACATTAATTACAAGGATTGCTTGATGGTAAAAAATTGAAAGACTGTAATTTCTTTGAAAGCAAACCAACAGCCTTCCAAAAAAATATCTAACTCCACTACTAATCTTTTTCTTTTTTGTTTTCTTTTTTATTAATTTACTAATTGCTCAAACTGGCAAATACAATTGATATATATTTTTACCTGGTCATCAAGAACAAATAAGTTATAAATCAAGATAGCTGTGCCAGGTGTAAAAGTTATATTTCCCTTTATTGGACTCAAATCTTCTTCAGGAGAATTTGGGCCACCTTGTACCTATGAAGAAAGCTGAAGCTGTTTAATAGAGCACTGAGTTGTTATATCAATTAAAAATACAAATTGTTAACTTCAACAATTGACATGTTCAGAAAACAAAGCTCTTCCAAAATGGCTGGACAATTATTTATGAAGGAAACCTGAGGACTGCATAAATAACAGTAATTCAAAAATATTAGGAAATGGGTCTTCAAAGTGGAGGTACAGTAGTTAAAAATATCCATATTTATCCACAAGGTAGTTTTGTACACTTTCAACCGTTGCGGTAGAACACATGTATAAAACAAAAATAAAAATGGCAATTCTTCTTCTAATACATTAAGAATCAGGAAACGTATTTAATACATGTAGGCAGTTTGAATCAAATACTATACTGAGGAACTCATACCAAATCCCATATACATTCAAAATACAAGAAGAAAGAAGAGTTTTAATTATTATGTGGCCTTTTTAAGGGGTTTATGAAGTAGAAATTGTTTTTTTAAAGGCTAATATAAATTTGATGAGGATCTATCAAAAACTGGTTATTTATACCTTTGTAGAAAAAGCATTTGCCTAAAAATTCCTATGATTCTGAAATGTATCATGCTTACATCCAAAAATGATTTCTCTAAATACCTACTCGCAGAAACAGGAGTTATTAGATTCCACATCTGGGAATGGCAAAAACTGACTTTGAACTGATCCACCAATTCTAAAAGCTGTTTACCTCCTAAGATCCTTACTGGATAAAAAAGGGAGCAGAATTTAAAACCACTAGTGTGTCAGACTTTATAGCTCCAAACAAGGTCAGTATAAAATCTCTGTAGCTTTGGCTGAAAGATCAAGTTTATCAAGTGCAGCATGGAATGTGAGATCACAAGTGAAACTATTACATCAATATATGCCTTTCTCAGTATGTTTCTGGTCCTGAAAAACCCGATTCTTGCTAGGAAAATCTTATTTGTTCCCATAATACAGGAGTGTCAAACTGCCGGCCCATAGCAAAACCACACCCACCCCATTGCCGGCAATGGCAAAAAAGTCACGATACGTTACGTCACATGACGTTGAGAGTTTGACACCCTTGCCATAATACAATTTAAAACCAATATTATCCTGGTCATGCTGAATACTCCAAGAGCTCACAACCCAACTTCAGCAGGACAGGACAGATATTAATAATGATCTGATTACAGTGATCTGGTCAGGCAACTAGCCTGAAAATAAAAATAATCCTACTAAGTAGGAATATTTGGAAATGGCAAACTCTACTTCATTTAAGAAATGTCAAATTCATTTACCACAATGATTCAAACTTTTGGTTTATAAACCTATTTCAGCATGCTTACCTCATAGAACACAGTGACAGACCCATATGTTCCCTTCTCTCTAACTAAAGTAAAAGGCACAGATTCATTCTCACCTCTGGGCTCAGTCAATGTGATTAAGGCAGGCTAAAATTCAGAGATGAGATTGAAGATTGGGAGGGGTGGGGAGAGAAAAAAAAACATCAGGCATCAGGCATATAAATTAAATTAAATAAATAAATAAAATAAATAAATAAATAAATAAATATTTAGGGAACCAAATATACAAAAGGCTATTTTATACATGTACATTTTCCCAGTGATAAATTAATTCAGTTTATGAATTCATCCATAAACGAGATACTGTTTTTAACAATTAATTCTGATAATCAAACATATCGAAGATTTCAATATTGTTAATGATTGAATTGGTTTTTTCACCCACTAAAACATGTGCTACAAATAATTAGTATTCTATTATTTATACATCTTATTGATTTATTAAATATAATAAATCAATTTAATAAATATAAATTATTTATTATTGATAATAATAAATTATCAATATAATAAATTTTTACAATATAATATATTTAATGTTAAATCATCCTCTTAAGAGTAGAGTAGTACCAAGAGTTTATAAGTCTTATTAAGAAACAATTCACTAATGAGAAAATGCTTTATTTTCTGCATTATCTTCTCTTCCTTATTTTTTTCCTAAATTCAATGAATAGCTATTTTCAACTTATTTAACTTTGGTCTTGTGGTGTCTTGCCAATCATCACATTCATAGACTACCCCTATTTCATTTCTGATGTGATAATATAGTAATAATATATATGGTATAAAGAACCCACAAATACTTATGGTTGCTTGAAGAAAACTGTAAACATCCAATCTTAAATTCCAAAACCAACAACTAATTTAAATAGTGAAAGAATGCATTTATATTACTTTCAAACAGCAACATCCTGCTGTTGATTGAGTAGGCGTGACATTTATGCCTAAGCTAGGATTTAAGCTTTGAGCACAAACTATCAACCGCAATACTCTGAATGTCCATTATGACATCAATTTTGAAAATATTTTTCAAGAGAACCTCTTTTCTAAAATAAAACTATCAGGAATTTTTACTGGGGAAATAAGAGTGGGTTTTTTTTGGGTGACAGCTACTAGCTCTGGAATGCTGCATTAATGGAGCTGCTTACAGTTATTTTTTAAAATTCAAATGGATGTTTGTCATTTACTCTGTTTTGTTGCTGTTCTATAGGTACTATTATTTATTTCTTACTTGATTTTACTTGATGAGTTTGCAGTATTTCTCACAGTATTTATTTATTAAAGAAATTTACAGTCACACATAGGTGACTCTGGGCAGCCTACAACACACCATTTACATATTCTATTTATAAACTTAAGTATTATTTTTTATTTGAAAAGAGTATACATTGAAATAATAAATAAGCAATTACATTTTCTGTGCGAGAGATTTTTTGAGCATTCTAAGAAAACAGATGCAGTAAGTGAAAACATACCATATCAAAAGAAATAATTCCAAAAGCATTGTCATTTGATAAAATTTTTACAGTTACAGTTCTGGGCAATCCAAGCTTTACTCCTTGAAGCGGCTTCTAAAACAAACATAGCAGACAATACAGAAAATCTGATAGACACAAGGTAAGCAAAACCATCTATATAACAGGAGAAAACATTCTTCTAATCACTAATGTCTGCGTTTACAGAGCAAACAAATGTTTGTGACACATTCCGGGGAAATGAAGGGAATACTGCAAAAGCACTTTTCATGGATCTCAATCCTATAGACTCAGTCTGGTTAAACAAAAAAGTGTCTGACTCAAACTTTGACAATCATTAATCATAGCTAATGATACCATAGCAATAAGATGCTAGATGAGAAATATGCATTCCTTTCTTCCCTCAAGAACCTGAAAGGCTTTTGTGTGAAACACTACTGAAATAAATTATTTTGCAGTTATGATTAAAAAAGAGAGATCACACTGATTTAAAACAATTATGTATTTCATTGATTAATTTTACTTTAGTTAAAGGGAAAAAAGGGAAGGCATATTCGATAATAATGAAGTTCATTACCTCATACTAGCTAGTGATTTATATGCAATGACCTGAATCTCCTTATGCTGGAGGTCAGAATAACAAATCAGAGTGGAAATCACCTCATGGTGAGATGGGTGGCAAACAAATTTAATAAATAATGATAAATGAATAAAAAGAAGCCCCCAATATTTTTGAATTGGTTTTCTGAATTGAGAATCAAATGCTCTAATTTTCATGTTTAAAACAACTTAGTTAATCTTATAATTTATTTTAGATAATATCAAACTGTAAACTTGCCTATGATTTAACTTCTTATAGACATGTGTATTTTGTCATCTCAAGCAAATAAATCTATATCAGGTTTTGATAAATATGCAAGGAAAGTAAAGAAATGCTTGCAAAACAATCAGGGTTTAATTTTCTTTTTCTATCCAATTCAGACACTGAATAAGATCATTAGTATAAAATTTTATAGGTCAGTATGAATTGACGAAGGTCAAAATTTAAATGTTCTTATTTAAAAACAAACAACTTAAAATGGGGAATCAGCAGTGCTTTTTTTGTAAAAAAAAAAAAAAAAAAAAAAAGCTGAAACTCACACACGTCATACAACTCTCCTTGCCTACCCTACAAGGTTCCATCCAAAAAAGGTGCCGGAACTCTGTTCTGGGCGTTCTATGACAAAAAAAGCCCTGGGAATCAGTACCAAAAATTATTTCAAGTACAAGTTATAAGGGAATTTGATTGGGAGGTGATTACTACAAGAATGCTTTGGATTCTATTCTAAAATAGAAGGGAGGGAGGTGAATCTAGCACTCATCTGCATTTCTTCAAAGAAGCCACATCAATTCATTACACACACACACACACACACACAAATACAGTATATATATGTGTGTGTGTGTGTGTGTCTGTATGTGTGTGTGTGAATATACCATATGTGTTTGTGTATATGTATGTACCATATGTATGTATATAGAAAAAGTAATGCCTACCTGTAATGTCAAATAAAATATAAATGTTTCATCAGCCTCTGGAAGATCATCATCACAAACAGAAATGAAAACAGTTCGATTTGTTTCTGCCTGGGATATGTATGCTGCTGCGTATGTGTCAAAAAAATCACCTGTATTTTCACCATGAACCTGCAATACATATATACATACATAATCCAGAAATTAAGAACAAATACATCTTATTTCTGCTAATTTGCACCTTACGACACTCTTATGGTTGACACATTTCCTTTGGATCATATATATTTGTGCCATTCATTCAAGTAAATTATCAAAGTTGGTCTTCTCATATTATCAAGAAAAAAATGAATCTGCTTGCCCTTAAGTAAAAAATTCCACTTCAGAAAGCAAACTATGTAAATATTTGCTATTAGAGCAATTAGATTGGAAATGTTTCTTACCGATACAATTGCTGTGACATTCACTGGGTCTCCTATTCTTTCAATAATAAGACGTATAACTGTTGTAGTTGTTTCATTCACCACAAATTCTGTTTGTCCTGCAAACTTTACTTCTGTTTCTCCAGAAATCAAACTGATAATTAGTGACAAAAGAAGTATAACTAGTAAACAGACAGAGGGCATCCCTGAAACGAAAGAAGGCAAAAGTGAAATGGGGGCATAAAAGGTCAGACATTGTGCTCCTTGGCTGCGGTCAAAAGATCTAAGATCCACCGTACAATTAATCTCCCCTCTGCACCATGGACTCCCCACCTCGGACCTATGCATTCCAGGACGGTCCTGTTGGCTCTGCGCGACTCACCCCTCGCGCAGGCCTGGCCCACCAACATTTCCAGGGCCTACCTCGATGACGGGTGTGGAACCCCGAGAGGTGGCATGCAGGGATTATCGATAAAAAACTGTTTAAATTGACCAAATTGAAAAGGTTTTTAGAGGGGTGTTTTAATAAATTTTTAGGGGGATCCAGGGTGGGGGGG